>NC_056741.1:1650358865-1650394055 GCF_019279795.1 Protopterus annectens | reverse complement strand
TATATATATATATATATATATATATATAGATAGATATGGGGAGAGAGAGAGAGAGAGAGAGGGAGAGAGAGAGTGAGAGGGGGTGGGACAGAGAGAGAGAGAGATAGTCATATACAGACATATCTGTTGACAGTCAGATCTGTCTGTATATGTATATGTATCTACATATATCTATATATGTATGTGTGTATTACATATATCTGTATGTACATATTCTATCAATCTCTATGTCTGTGCAGTAACTGAAACCTGGTTCAAGGTTCCTGAGAGCACACCAGTGCTACCAGGCTATACCTCGTATCATGCGTTTTGGCCCCAAAACCCGGGCCAAAATAAAAAGGGAGGGGGAGTGTCCATATTCATCAAGGACACCCACACCTCCAGGTTAGTGGCAGCACATGAAGCATCAGAGACCATCCAGGTGCATCTAACCGTAGGTAAAACTGCTATACAACTGGTAGCATGTTACAGACCCCCCCTCCCAATCTCAGGAACCCCATTCAGCCTTCCTGAAGACATTGGAGGATATGAATGTCTCACAAAACACCATCATATTGGGAGACTTCACCTACCCTAACATAGACTGGGTGCATTATTCTAGCCCAAACACCCTAGCCCAAAGGTTCCTGGAATTCATAATAAATTCAAATGCAATGGAACAGCTAGTCACCTCTCCCACAAGGGGAGATAATATACTAGACCTGATTATCACAAACATGGGGACAATGTGCTACACACCGGAAGTATATCCCTCACTAGTGACATCTGACCACAAACTAATCACCCTGGATATACATATCCCACCTCCACCCACAACACAAAAGACTACAATGAAAAACTTCTCAAATGCTGACTTTATACTTCTTAAAACTGAGATGGTATCCTTTAAGCCCACTGGGCCAGTGGAAACCACATCCCACAATGCAGAATCTATCACAAATGCTTTCTACGGACATCTCCAGGAATGCATGGATTATGCAATCCCAAATAAAACCAAGACCCTCTCCACCAAGGGCAGGCGTCTTGTCTGGTGGACCCCAGTCATGAACAAATTGTATAACAAAAGAAGGAAGCTACTGTACAACAGAGCAAAATCCCATAAAGAGAAGGCATATCTGATCAGCACTAGTAGAAAGCTATGTTCTCTCATAAAAACATGCAAGGCCCTCTTTGAGGGAGAAATCGCTATGGACACTAAAGATAACCACAAGGCCTTCTTCTGCTATGTTAGAAACCTGGGCGGAAACCCTCAGATATGTTCAGAGTTAGTTCACAATGACAAAAAATACACTAAACACACAGATATTGCCAACATTCTGGCAGACAGGTTCAGTGCACATTTCTCCCCTCCCTCACCCCCAACAGAAGAAATACTTATCCCAGCTGACTGTAACCTCCCTGTCATCTCAGATGTCCAGCTGAGAACCGCCCTCAGCAAAGCTATAAACACAGCATCAATGGGACCCGACGGTATCCCGGGTTGCGTGCTACGTGAACTCCGAGAGGCGCTAAACCCGCACATAAAATGCTGTTTAACCATAGCCTTACTACAGGATATGTACCTGAACACTGGCATACAGCAACAGTACTCCCACTCCACAAAGGAGGCACCTCTACAGACCCTGGTAACTACCGCCCCATAAGCTTAACCAGCCTGGTCTGCAAAGCTATTGAAAGACTCATTATGGAACTCATACACAGAGACATTGGGGACTTACAGACACTTGATCCCACCCAGTTCGGTTTTGTAAAGGGCAGATCCTGCCTTTTGCACCTGGTTGACCTTTTCAAAACAGTCACTAGAGCCATTGACGAGGGCAAAGCAGTTCATACAGCCTACCTGGACTTGGCTAAAGCTTTCGACACAATACCCCACTCTGGCATCATAGACAAGCTCAACAGCTGAAATGTAAATCCATATGTCACAAGATGGGTTGCAAACTGGCTAAAGGATAGAACCCATAAAGTCAACATCGCTGGAGCCATGTCAGACTCAAAGCCAGTCACAAGTGGTGTCCCACTGGGCTCTGTCCTGGGACCCTTCATGTTCGGCATTTATTTCTCAGATGTGGAAGCAAACATGGGAGGGTAGTGGCTGACAAAGTTCGCAGTTGTCTGCATACTAGGTGCCATAGTCAATACACCAGCTGACACATACATCCTGCAGAAAGGCCTCACTGAAACGGGCAACTGGTGCCAGAGTCATGGCCTTAAACTGAATGCCTAATAATGTATAGTCATCCCCTTTGGGAAAAACAAAGTACCCACATATTATCACATAGACAGTAACCCACTGAGTACAGAAAAAGTAATCAGAGACATGGGGACACAAGTCGATAGTGACCTCTCATTTGACACCCACGTTGCCAAAGTGGTTAGAAAGACTTCCTACCATGCCCACCTTATCATGAAGGGATTCACATCCAGATCAAAGGAGGTCATTGTACCCCTATACTTCTCCCTTATCAGGCCCATGAATGAGTACTATTCCCCATTTGGTATGTACCTCACCCGGCACTTGCAACAGCTAGGAAGACCCCAAAAGTACCTCACCAAGAGGATCAAGGGTTTCCAACATATGTCATATGCTGCCAGACTAAAGAAATTCCAGTTCTATTCAGTAGCATACTGCCTACTTAGAGGTGATATGTGCCTGACGTACAAGGCCATGTCCAATCAGGAATTGATGGACATGCTCCACCTCATAAAATCCAAATCCATCAGAACCACTAAAGATTTAAACTTCAGCACAAATATGAATAGGACATGCTGGAGGGACAGATTCATAACTCAGAGGCTTCCCATACTCTGGAACGGAATCCCAGTTCATGTTAGGCAGAGCCGTTCACTGACTCTCTTCATGTGAAATCTTGACGAGTGGATGGGAGATCATAGGTTTACCCCAGGGTTCATCTCTGTGTCACTACTAGACAGAGGCACAGTAAACTAATTCTATTATGTAAGGGGGCCTTTACTGTGTCACTACTAGACAGAGGCACAGTATTCTACGTCTATTCTGTACACTTTTGTACCATTACATGGGGTGGCGAAAGCCACATCACTATGGCTAGGCTTATAAATGCCCCAGGGCAGATAGCCTAGTACTAAAGTATGACACTGTGAAACTATATATGTCTATGTATTTCTACATCCCTCTCTATCTATGTATACATATATGCATATTATATATATATATATATATATATATATATATATATATATATATATATATATACATACGTATACACATGATAGATATATATATAATCCTTTTTAGTTCCACATATGTATACACACAGTAATGTACTGATGAACATCCATTACTGTACAACCTACATTGTACATTGCACTACAACCTACATTGCTATGTGCACATAGCTACCTTCACATACATATGTATGTACAGCCTTCACTGACAGTTGCAGTATGTCCCCGGCCCTATGCACATCTTCATATACATAGATACAGACCAATAACACATATGGAGGGTTCACAGTATGTAGACTATTATCTTAGCACTTTACATTACCTGTGTTTGTTGCAGCTGTTTGCGTAGGTTTTCAGATACTTGGCCTGCTGTCAACTTGTTTGCTTTGTTGTTACTTTTTTTTTTTATTTATTTCTTTCTCTTTCTCTTTCTCTTTCTCTCTCTCTCTCTCTCTCTCTCTCTCTCTCTCTCTCTCTCTGTCTCTACCTCCAGAGGGTGCAATGAAAGTATTGCATGTGTGGACTGGGAGTACAGGATGCTTTTGTAGGTATCTGCACATGTCCATGTGATGGCCTCTGCACCAATTGTTAGCCAGCATTTACTAATTGCATGCAGCCTGTTGTGTAGTGATTGCAGTTCTCACTGTGATTTCAGGACAGTGCTATAAAAAGGTTTGTTAGGTAGGCATAGCCCTTTCAGATTATCAGGGTGGGGACCATGCTGGTTTGCTGTGGACACTGTTCTGTGAGTGTAAGGGTTGGTATGTCTCTCATATTTCAGGCTATGTTGTAGACACTGCAATGCATGTTGTACTGTAACCTGAGTATTCCTTCCTCCAGTTTCCTCTTCTCCATGTGTATGTAAACTGACACCTACGACTAGTAATACTGTGTATATGGGTGTGTGTGCTTTCCTGTGGGAAATGTGGTGTAACTGGTATATAGCAGTGGCTCTTGCAATCTGTTGCTATGGCTTCAATATTTGCCCTTTACATTCACTCCTTGTATACCTGCTAAGTGTCTTTCCTGTAATGTGTTGCTATGGCTTTCCTATTTTCCATTTACATTCACAGCTTGTAATGCTTGCTATATCTGTTTGGGCAGCAATTCCCTATGTGTTTGTTGTGGTAGGGTGGTACTGCATTCAGTGTGGTCTGGCCATGGTGTGGGCCTTGACACTTACAAGGGTATTTGATCATGCTGCTGAGCAGGCCTCAGATACTCTCAGGTGCATCTTTTATCAGCCTCATGGAATGGTACATATCACTGGTATTCTCCCATGAAATATTCTGATATTCTGCAGTTGTGACTGTGGGTTAGTTTGAGCATATGTATTACTACACCATTTGTGACGTGCAAGTGGTGCATACTTTCAGTAATTCATAGTACCATTGCATGTGTTGTAACACCTTTCTGCCTACTGCTAGTACATTTCACAGGGAGTCATTGGGGCACAGCTGACATTTGTTTTCACATCAGGGACATCCCTGTAACTCAGTCACAGTTGCTATGTCTGGGCTCTTAACTATTCAACTATGGCAGTGTTTATCCTGCTCTGAGTATGTGTGTGGCTTGCCAGGTGCTACTGTGACATTATTACCTACTAGCTACCAACTAGCATGGCTGTTTCTCTTCACACAGTACTATTTTACAAATCCACTAGATTTGACAGTAAATATACATGACATGCTTTGTGTACTAGACTTGCTATATTCCCTTTACATTAATTCCTACTATTTCATGATATATTTACTTCAGCACAATGTTCTTGTATAGCAGTCATGGCTTAGTGGTAAGTCATGCAGACTAGTGTTTCCAAGGTCCTGGGTTCGAGACTGACAGAGGTATTTTATTTTGCTGCTGAGCAAACTACAGGCCTTGTCATTCAGAGTGACTAAGGCACTTTTAAGCAGCTGTAAGTGGGTTAGCGCTGGTTTGCGCAGAGCTCACACATGCGCAGTGTCGCTTAGCTTCAAGCACACACGCTTAGCTAAGCGCACAGAAGCGCACACCCACTTACTACTGCTTAAAAGTGCTTACTCTCACGCACACCAGCGCTAATTTCTTTTAAAGAAAAGAAAATGAGGAGATAAGAAAGTGGTGAAAAAGGGGGCACAAAGAGGGTAGGACAGTAGGAAAACAAGCTCGGGTTTTGCAGGTGGGATGTAGGAAAGGCCCATAGCTGCCCATTTCTTCATCAGCAACAGCTGTGCATATGTTTGTAATTTGGTGTGAAATTTGAAACCTTCCACCCCTGAGAGAGGTGTGAGGACAACAATATTTGTTGTACAGCCAATTGTAATTGCCAGTTTACATGTCCAGCAGACATGTGTGCAAAATGGGCAGCTATGTATGGGGCGTAATTTTTTTGTGGGTACAGAGTGCCCTTTTTTTTTTCAGGTGAGAGCGGTATGTCTGGTACAGGAAGTCGGTATAGCTAGGGAAGTAGGTTGGGGAGGTTAACAGACAAGACAAACAGGACGCATACACGGGTGGTGTATGATACATGTGGGGGGGTACACAATTGACGGGGATGGATGTTTGGATATCTCGAGCCCATGAGCCCACTGATGGCAACAGTGGAACTGAGATCCCCACCCATGGGCAGTTTCCACTGTGCCTTCACTGCCCAGGATGGGGCTGTGCTGGGGGCTGTGTAGGATGGGCAGCAGGCACGCCCATGAGTTGTGCCACCCGTGCTTTAAGCTGGCGTAGGGGCCCAAGCACCGCATGCCTGATCTCCCTATGCACCACAGTCCGGACACTAAGGAGGGTGAGTGTATGTTCTCCTCCAGCCACGCTTGCAGAGGGGGGACAAGCCCCATCCCCTGCAGTGCTTCCACCTGCAGGTGGCACAGGGCCACTGGAGGAGGGTCCGGCCTGGGCACTACTGCCAGGTGCACTCACCAGCTGAGGTGGGAGAGGTGGGTCAGCTGAAACCCGCCTTCCCTGTCGTCCTATGTTTTGCATTATTTTATGACAGTTTGGGTTAGTAACATACAATACCATTCACAATTAGTTCTAACAGCATGCATTAGTATTCCCATTAACCAAACACCCATAAATTCAAGCCATTGAACAGCAAGCATAACACATGCATAATTTGAACAATAATACACAATCCAACAACATGCAGGGTTGATTGATGGCAACAGGCCATCAGGTTTGGATGTATGAACAGGGCACATGCATCAACGTACATGCAAATATGTATGAACCAACAGGCCAAATGTCCAGGGGAGTTAATTGTGAAGACACATACCCATTTCATGTGGAATGGATTATTTGTGGTTATAGGGTAGGGTGAAGAAATATTTCATTAACAACTTCAAATACATATACATATGCTGTACATTTCTACTAGCTGCAGATATATACATACTACAGGTCTGACTACAGTTTCCTTTGTGTAAATTTATGCATGTTGGTGATGGGAATGTTACTGCTACATTAATATACATTGCATTTTTATTCATACACATTCATATCTGGCTCTGTTCATCTATGGCATCCTGCTACATTTGCTTTATATGGCTCTAGACAACTGTGGATGTTTGGTATTTCATACAACCATACTATCTGCATATTGCAAACGTACAGCAACATATCCAAATTGTGGGAAACACATTCCAGCTTCAGTACTTTATTCCACACATTTCACTGTTTGGTTGTGCCTGTCACATTCATTTCATTCTGTACCGACTGCAGTATACTTTATTCAGGAGTTATTACAACTTTATTGGTGGATTCATACCTCTTTCTCACACTCTCACTTGTTTTATTTTTATAATTCAGGATGGTACTTAATTCTAGGCTTTATTGACATGTTTTACTTGGTTACAACAATCCTTTCCAACAGTTTCACTTGTGTCATGTTTCAGATTTTAAACAGGGATATATTTCACACATGCATTTTACTCAGCTTGTGTAGCTGTAATTTACAGCCTGCTGCAGGTTATGTACTATTATATTACAGGTGGAACATCTTTATTTCAGACTTGTTTCATTTTTATTTTTCGATTACAGGCTGCATCACACTTATGTAATCACACAGTACTAGCAGAATCTCTCTTACACTGTTACTTGCACTTTTTATTAATAAGTGACTACACTGCACTCTTTTGCAAGCTGTCATACTTATATTTTTTAACAGTTAAAGGGAGAGAATTACTAACCTGCCTGGTGGTGCAACCACACAAGCCTATCGGCATGGGCTCAATGGTTCATGGAATGGGCACCTGCAGCTGTAATATAAATGAAGTAATATTGGAATACACATCTCCATAATATCAGCTAGGTTAACTTCTTACATAAATAATTACATGTAACTTACTCAGTAGTGGGGCGTTGGGCATTTGCCGGGCCTCCTGGATCCAACGGTTCAGTTGGTCCTGCTTCCGTCTCTTCAGGCCCGCATGGTGGTGACGGACATGTTCACCAGTCCTTGGTATTCCTGCGGCACTGGTGAGATCATGTGCCAACCAGTCCCATGCCTCAGCCTTGTATGCTCCCCACAGGACCTGGCCCTGCAAGAGTTGGCCTCATGATCATGGACGAGGAGCCAAACCATATATTTGGACTCCTCAATGCCCCACCTCTGTGCTTGGAAGCAACTACCCTCTCCTACACCTGCCATCCTAACTGCAAATCGATTCCACAATCAGTTATGCTGTGTATTCCTGCCTATGGGGCTTATATATGCCGTTTGTCCCGCACTTATCTCTGATTGGCCATTTTGGAAATGTATCAGCTTCACAAACCTGCTTTGTCATGCTTCTCTTTCCATTCATTCCTATATATATTATATTACTGCATTTCTAAGAGCAACTGTCATGGCTTAGTGGCTCAGTACTTTGACTATGGTGCTTGGTATCCTGAGTTCAAGCCTGGCCATTGCTTTTTTATTTTATGACTGTCTACACAGGCTAGGAGGTGTGTCTGTGTAACGGCAGTTTTGATACAGCTTACTAAACGTTGCCCGTCGGTTAGCTTGTTGGTGCGGTGTGCAGCTCCGTGCAAACAGGTTACGCTGATTTACACGTCATTTGGCTGTCAGCACGCATATTACGCTCAGCTCAGCTATGGGCACACAGTTTCAGCCTGTTAAAATGCTGCTCAACCCCGGGCACTCATTTTACACCTGTTAAACCACTGCTCAACTACGGGCAGATACACTCAACTTGTTAGAGTGTAGCTCAGCTATAGGCACTTCTGACATTTTTTTTTTTATTATCACACATTTCTTCAAAATATATGGCCCATTTCATTACATTTTACATAAAATATAATTTTATATATGTACATATATGTCAGGGAATTGTTTCATGCTTATTTCACTAAAAATAAAAATTGATGTTGTGGGTGCTCAAACCTTGACTGCCTTCTCTTCAGCTGATGTCTCTACCACTGCGCTATTGCTTCTTGGCTTACTTTGCATATTTAGATCTTATATGCTTTTCCACTGACTGCTAACTGTGGCTAAGCGGCAGACGCAGCGCCAAGCGCAATCACTGGCAAACATCTTTAAAACATATAAAAAAATATAACATGTTCATTTTTACATTTTATGTTTATAGTCTGTGGGGGCATGTGTTGTGTTGTGTTTGTTGACATTTACGCGGACTCTATCGTGGGGGTTTATTTTCGGGACTGTTACTCTTCTGGGGGCGTGTCCGTTTGCAGGACTCACCCTGCGGACACGCCCCATACTTTCTTACATAGACCATGTTAGCCTTGGATGTGAGTCAGCATGCCCTCATGAATATGCATGGCATACTGACGTCACACTGTTTAACTGCAGCCTCCGTGTAAGACTTGTAACTCTTACACGGAGGCTTCGTGAATCCTACCCCATGTGTTCTGACTGAAGAGTGTTCTCAGACAATCTGGAAATATTATCACTGATAAGTATAATTATAGGCACTTTAACTTTTCAGAGTTCTGCAATGTCTTAATTTTTGCCTGAATGAATTATTCCATATATTTGCTAACTGGATTATTTTTTATATTTGCTGGCATTGTTTTTTATTTGTTTGTTTGTTTATGATCTCTTCTAAAAGTGTTTCAACCCCCTATTACTGTGGTGCTGTTAAAGTTTATAAAACTGGTCTAACAGCTCTTTTGTTATCTCATTGCTTCAAGGCTTGCTGATTTAAAATAGACCCAGTTTGTAAATTCTTGCATACACTGTTAGAAACTAATAGTGTTCTGACTTAAGAGTGTTCTCAAAGAATCTGGAAACACAATCATGATAAGTGTAAATCTTGGCACTTTAAATTTTTAGAGTTCTGCATTGTCTTAATTTTTGCCTGATTGAATTATTCCAAATATTTGCTGACTGAATTATTTTATATATTTCTGGCATTGTTTTTTTGCTTCTGCTCTCTTCTGAAAGTGCCCCTCCCCCATTTCTGTGATGGTGTTAAAGTTTATAAAATTGGTCTAACAGATCTTTTGTTATCTGATTGCTTCAAGGCTTGCTGATTTAAAATAATCCCTGTTAGTTAATTCCTGCATATGCTTTTTGGAAACTCCTTGTGTTCTGACTGAAGAGTGCACTCAAGAAATCTGTAAAAATAATAATGAAGTATAATTCTAGGCACTTTTTCTATTCAGAATTCTGACTTTCTTAATTTTTACCAGATTGAATTATTTTATATTTTTGCTGACTGAATTATTTTATATATTTGCTGGCATTGTTTTTTTTTTTTGTTTCTCATCTCTTCTGAAACTGGTCCTCCTCCTTGTTTCTGTCGTCATGTTAAAGTTTGTAATAGTGGTCTAATGGCTTTTTTGTTATCTGATTATATCAAGGCATGTTTATTTTAAAACAGCCCCTGTTTATAAGTTCCTGCATGCACTGTTAGAAACTCTTAGTGTTCTCACAGAAGAATGCTGTCAAACAATCTGATAAGTATAAATCTTGTCACTTTAACTTTTCAGAGTTCTGCACTGTCTTACATTTTGCCTGATGGTGGTGGTAACGTTTATAAAACTGGTCTAAGAGCTTTTTTATCTGATTGCTTCAAGGCTTGCTGATTTAAAACAGCCCTTTTTTAGTTCGTGCATACACTGTTAGAAACTCTTTGTCTTCTGACTGAAGAGTGTTCTCAAACAATTTGGAAATATAATCACTAATAAGTATAATTATAGGCACTTTTTTTTTTTTGTTTCTGATCTCTTCTAAAAGTGTTTCCACCCCCTATTGCTGTGGTGGTGTTAAAGTTTATAAAACTGGTCTAACAGCTCTTTTGTTATCTCATTGCTTCAAGGCTTGCTGATTTAAAATAGCCCCGGTTTATAAATTCTTGCATACACTGTTAGAAACTCATTGTGTTCTGACTGAAGAGTGCTCTCAAAGAATCTGGAACCACAATCATGATAAGTGTAAATTTTGACACTTTAAATTTTTAGAGTTCTGCATTGTCTTAATTTTTGTCTGATTGAATTATTCCAAATATTTGCTGACTGAATTATTTTATATATTTCTGGCATTGTTTTTTTTTTTTTGTTTCTGCTTTCTTCTGAAAGTGCACCCCCCACACACACTTCTGTGGTGGTGTTAAAGTTTATAAAACTGGTCTAACAGGTCTTTTGTTATCTGATTGCTTCAAGGCTTGCTGATTTAAAATAATCCCTGTTTGTTAATTCCTGCATACACTTTTTGGAAACTCCTTATGTTCTGACTGAAGAGTGCACTCAAGAAATCTGTAAAAATAATCATGAAGTATAAATCATGGCACTTTTTCTATTCAGAATTCTGACTTTCTTCATTTTTACCTGATTGAATTATTTTATATGTTTGCTGGCTGAATTATGTTATATATTTGCTGGCATTGTTTTTTTTGTTTCTGATCTCTTCTGAAACTGCTCTCCCTTATTTCTGTCATCATGTTAAAGTTTGTAAAACTGGTTTAACAGCTTTTTTGTTATCTGATTGCTTCAAGCCTTGCTCATTTAAAATAGCCCCTGTTTGTAAATTCCTGAATACACTATTAGAAACTCATTGCTTTCTGACTGAAGAATGCTTTCAAAGAATATGGAATACAATTGCTGATAAGTATAATTATTGGCACTTTAACTTTTTAGAGTTCTGCATTGTCTTAATTTTTACCTGATTGAATTATTCCATATATTTGCTGACTGAATTATTTGATATATTTCTGGCATTTATTTTGTTTCTGATCTCTTATGAAAGTGCTCCCCACTATTTCTGTGGAGGCATTAAAGTTTATAAAACTGGTCTAACAGCTCTTTTGTTATCTGACTGTTGTAAGGCTGGCTGATTTAAAATAACCCCTGTTTGTTAATTCCTGCATAGATTGTGAGAAACCCCTTGTGTTCTGACTGAAGATTGCTCTCAAGCAATCGGGAAACATAATCATTATTAAGTATAGTTCTTGGCACTTAAACGTTTCAGACTTCTGCATTGTCTTAATTTTTGCCTGATTGAATTAGTTTATATATTTGCTGACTGAATTATTTTATATATTTGCTGGCATTGTTTTTTTTTTTTTTTTTTTTGCTTCTGATCTCTTCTGAAGCTGGTTCCCCCTTCCTTATTTTTGTGGTGGTGTTAAATCTTATAAAACTGGTCTAACAACTTTTTTGTTATATGATTGCTATAAGACTTGCTGATTTAAAATAGCCCCTGTTTGTAAATTCCTGCATACACTGTTAGAAACTCATTGTGTCCTGACTGTAAAGTGCTCTTAAGCAAACTGGAAATATAATCGTTAATAAATATAGTTCTTGGCACTTTTACTATTCAGAGTCCTGCGTTGTCTTAATTTTTGCCTGATTGAATTATTTTATATATTTGCTGAGTGAATTATTTTATATATTTCCTGGCATTTTTTTGTTTCTGAGCTCTTCTGAAAATGGTCCCCGCTAATTCTGTGATGATGTTAATGTTTATAAAAGTAGTCTAACAACCTTTTGTTATCTGATTGCTTCAAGGCTAGCTGATTTAAAATAGACCCTGTTTGTAAATTACTGCATACACTGATAGAAGCTCCTTGTGTTCTGACTGAAGAGTATTCTCAAACAATCTGTAAAAATAATCACTAAGTATAATTCTTGGCACTTTTACTATTCAGAATTCTGCATTTTCTTAATTTTTGCCTGATTGAATTATTTTATATATTTGCTGGCATTCTTTTTTTTTGTTTTTGGTCTCTTCTGATACTGTCTGCCCATTATTTCTGTGGACTTGTTTAAGTTTCTAAAAGTGGTCTAACAGCTTTTTTATTATTTGATGATTTCAAGACATGATGATTTAAAACAAACCCTGTTTATAAGTTCATGCATCCACTGTTAGTAACTACTTGTGTTCTGACAGAAGAATGCTCTCAAACAATCTGATAAGTATAATTATTGGCACTTTAACTTTTCAAAGTTCTGTATTGTCTTCATTTTTACCCGAATTAATTATTTTATATATTTGTTGACTGGATTATTTTATGTATTTGCTGACATTGTGTTTTTGTTCTGATCTCTTCTGAAACTGGACCCCATATTTCTGTGGTGGTGTTAATATTTATAAAACTGGTCTAAACACTTTTTTTGTTATTTGATTGCTTCAAGGCTTGCACATTTAAAATAGTCCCTGTTTGTAAATTCCCGCATACACTGTTAGAAAATCCTTGTGCTCTGACTGAAGAGTACTCTCAAACAATCTGGAAGTATAATTGCAGTTAAGTATAATTTTTGGCAGTTTAACATTTCATAGTTCTGCATTGTCTTAATTTTTCCCTGATTGAATCATTTTATGTTTTGCTGATTGAATTATTTTATCTAATTGCTGGCATTGTTTTTTGTTTCTGATTTCTCTTGAAATTGCTCCCCCCATTTCTTTGTTGGTGTTAAATTTTATAAAACTGGTATAAGAACTTTTTTATCTGTTTGCTTCAAGGCTTGCAGATTTAAAATAGCCCCTGTTTATAAATTCCTGCATAGACTTTTAGAAACTCATTGTGTTCTGACTGAAGAGTGCTCTTAAACAATCTGGAAATATAACTGCTGCTAAGTATAGTTTTTACGTTTTCAGAGTTTTGCATTGTCTTAATTTTTGCCTGATTGAATTATTTTATATATTTGCTGGCTTAATTTTTTATATATTTGCTGGCATTGTTTTTTGTTTCTATCTCATCTGGAAATGGTCCTCACCCCTTATTTTTGTGGTGGTGTTAAAGTTTATAAAACTGGTCTAAGAGCTTTTTTTATCTGATTCCTTCAAAGCTTTCTGATTTAAAACAGTATTTTTTGTTAATAAGTGCATACACTGTTAGAAACTCCATGTGTTCTGACTGAAGAGTGTTCTCAGGCAATCTGGAAATATAATCGCTGATAAGTATAATTATAGGCACTTTACCTTTTCAGAGTTCTGCAATGTCTTAATTTTTGCCTGAATTAATTATTCCATATATTTGCTAACTGAATTTTTTTTATATTTGCTGGCATTGTTTTTTTCTTTGTTTGTTTGTTTCTGATCTCTTCTAAAAGTGTTTCCACCCTGGTCTAACAGCTCTTTTGTTATCTCATTCCTTCAAGGCTTGCTGATTTAAAATTGCCCCGGTTTGTAAATTCTTGCAAACACTGTTAGAAACTCATTGTGTTCTGACTTAAGAGTGTTCTCAAAAAATCTGGAAACACAATCATGATAAGTGTAAATTATGGCACTTTAAATTTTAGAGTTCTGCATTGTCTTAATTTTTGCCTGATTGAATTATTCCAAATATGTGCTGACTGAATTATTTTATATATTTCTGGCATTGTTTTTTTGCTTCTGCTCTCTTCTGAAAGTGCACCCCCCCCCATTTCTGTGGTGGTGTTAAAGTTTATAAAATTGGTCTAACAGGTCTTTTGTTATCTGATTGCTTCAAGGCTTGCTGATTTAAAATAATCCCTGTTAGTTAATTCCTGCATACGCTTTTTGGAAACTCCTTGTATTCTGACTGAAGAGTGCACTCAAAAAATCTGTAAAAATAATATTGAAGTATAATTCTAGGCACTTTTTCTATTCGGAATTCTGACTTTCTTAATTTTTACCTGATTGAATTATTTTATATGTTTGCTGACTGAATTATTTTATATATTTCCTGGCATTGTTTTTTTTGTTTCTGATCTCTTCTGAAACTGGTCCACCTCCTTATTTCTGTCGTTATGTTAAAGTTTGTAATAGTGGTCTAATGTTTTTTTTGTTATCTGATTATTTCATGGCATGTTGATTTAAAACAGCCTCTGTTTATAAGTTCCTGCATGCACTGTTAGAAACTCTTAGTGTTCTCACAGAAGGATACTGTCAAACAATCTGCTAAGTATAAATCTTGTCACTTTAACTTTTCAGAGTTCTGCACTGTCTTACATTTTGCCTGATGGTGGTGGTAACATTTATAAAACTGGTCTAAGACCTTTTTTATCTGATTGCTTCAAGGCTTGCTGATTTAAAACATCCCTTTGTTTAGTTTGTGCATACACTGTTAGAAACTCCTTGTCTTCTGACTGGAGTGTTCTCAAACAATTTGGAAATATAATCACTAATAAGTATAATTTAGGCACTTTAACTTTTCAGAGTTCTGCAATGTCTTAATTTTGGCCTGAATGAATTATTCCATATATTTGCTAACTGAGTTATTTTTTATATTTGCTGGCGTTGTTTTTTTTTTTTCTGATCTCTTCTAAAGTGTTTCCACCCCCTATTGCTGTGGTGGTGTTAAAGTTTATAAAACTGGTCTAACAACTCTTGTGTTATCTCATTGCTTCAAGGCTTGCTGATTTAAAATAGCCCCGGTTTGTAAATTCTTGCATACACTGTTAGAAACTCATTGTGTTTTGACTGAAGAGTGCTCTCAAAGAATCTGAAACCATAATCATGATAAGTATAAATTTTGGCACTTTAAATTTTTAGAGCTCTGCATTGTCTTAATTTTTATCTGATTGAATTATTCCAAATATTTGCTGACTGAATTATTTTATATATTTCTGGCATTGTTTTTTTTTTGTTTCTGCTTTCTTCTGAAAGTGCACCCCCTCCCACACTTCTGTGGTGGTGTTAAAGTTTATAAAACTGGTCTAACACGTCTTTTGTTATCTGATTGCTTCAAGGCTTGTTGATTTAAAATAATCCCTGTTTTTTAATACCTGCATACACTTTTTGAAAACCCCTTGTGTTCTAACTGAAGAGTGCACTCAAGAAATCTGTAAAAATAATAATGAAGTATAATTCTTGGCACTTTTTCTATTCAGAATTCTGACTTTCTTCATTTTTACCTGATTTAATTATTTTATATGTTTGCTGACTGAATTATTTTATATATTTGCTGGCATTGTTTTTTTTGTTTCTGATCTCTTCTGAAACTGGTCTCACTTATTTCTGTCGTCATGTTAAAGTTTGTAAAACTGGTCTAACAGCTTTTTTGTTATCTGGTTGCTTTAAGGCTTGCTGATTTAAAATAGCCCATGTTTGTAAATTCCTGAATACACTATTAGAAACTCCTTGTTTTCTGACTGAAGAATGCTTTCCAAGAATCTGGAATACAATTGCTGATAAGTATAATTATTGGCACTTTAACTTTTTAGAGTTCTGCATTGTCTTAATTTTTACCTGATTGAATTATTCCATATATTTGCTGACTGAATTATTTGATATATTTCTGGCATTTTTTTTTGTTTCTGATCTCTTCTGAAAGTGCTCCCCACTATTTCTGTGGTGGCATTAAAGTTTATAAAACTGGTCTAACAGCTCTTTTGTTATCTGATTGCTTTAAGGCTTGCTGATTTAAAATAACCCCTGTTTGTTAATTCCTGCATAGATTGTGAGAAACCCCTTGTGTTCTGACTGAAGAGTGCTCTCAAGCAATCGGGAAACATAATCATTATTAAGTATAGTTCTTGGCACTTAAACATTTCAGACTTCTGCATTGTCTTAATTTTTGCCTGATTGAATTAGTTTATATATTTGATGACTGAATTATTTTATATATTTGCTGGCATTGTTTTTTTTTTTTTTTTTTGCTTCTGATCTCTTCTGAAACTGGTTCCCCTTTCCTTATTTTTGTGGTAGTGTTAAAGCTTATAAAACTTGTCTAAAAACGTTTTTGTTATATGATTCCTATAAGGCTTGCTGATTTAAAATAGCCCCTGTTTGTAAATTCCTGCATACACTGTTAGAAACTCATTGTGTCCTGACTGTAAAGTGCTCTTAAGCAATCTGGAAATATAATCATTAATAAATATAGTTCTTGGCACTTTTACTTTTCAGAGTCCTGCATTGTCTTAATTTTTGCCTGATTGAATTATTTTATATATTTGCTGAGTGAATTATTTTATATATTTGCTGGCATTTTTTTTGTTTCTGATCTCTTCTGAAAATGGTCCCCGCTAATTCTGTGATAATGTTAATGTTTATAAAAGTAGTCTAACAACTTTTTGTTATCTGATTGCTTCAAGGCTTGCTGATTTAAAATAGACCCTGTTTGTAAATTCTTGCATACACTGTTAGAAACTCCTACTGTTCTGACTGAAGAGTGTTCTCAAACAATCTGTAAAAATAATCACTAAGTATAATTCTTGGCACTTTTTCTATTCAAAATTCTGCATTTTCTTAATTTTTGCCTGATTTAATTATTTTATATATTTGCTGGCATTCTTTTTTTGTTTTTCGTCTCTTCTGATACTGCCCCCCCCCCATTATTTCTGTGGACTTGTTTAAGTTTGTAAAAGTGGTCTAACAGCTTTTTTATTATTTGATTATTTCAAGACAAGATGATTTAAAACAAATCCTGTTTATAAGTTCCTGCATGCACTGTTAGTAACTACTTGTGTTCTGACAGAAGAATGCTCTCAAACAATCTGATAGGTATAATTCTTGGCATTTTAACTTTTCAAAGTTCTGTATTGTCTTCATTTTTACCCGAATTAATTATTTTATATATTTGTTCACTGGATTATTTTATGTATTTGCTGACATTGTGTTTTTGTTCTGATCTCTTCTGAAACTGGGCCCCCTATTTCTGTGGTGGTGTTAATATTTATAAAACTGGTCTAAACGCTTTTTTTGTTATTTGATTGCTTCAAGGCTTGCAGATTTAAAATAGTCCCTGTTTGTAAATTCCTGCATGCACTGTTAGAAACTCCTTGTGCTCTGACTGAAGAGTACTCTCAAACAATCTGGAAGTATAATTGCTGTTAAGTATAATTCTTGGCAGTTTAACATTTCATAGTTCTGCATTGTCTTAATTTTCCCCTGATTGAATCATTTTATATTTTTGCTGATTTAATTATTTTATTAATTGCTGGCATTGTTTTTTGTTTCTGATTTCTCCTGAAATTGCTCCCCCCATTTCTTTGTTGGTGTTAAAGTTTATAAAACTGGTATAACAACTATTTTATCTGTTTGCTTCAAGGCTTGCAGATTTAAAATAGCCCCTGTTTATAAATTCCTGCATAGACTTTTAGAAACTCATTGTGTTCTGACTGGAGTGCTCTCAAACAATCTGGAAATATAACTGCTGATAAATATAGTTCTTAAGTTTTTAGAGTTTTGCATTGTCTTAATTTTTGCCTGATTGAATTATTTTATATATTTATCGACTGAATTTTTTATATATTTGCTGACATTGTTTTTTGTTTCTATCTCATCTGGAACTGGTCCCCACCCCTTATTTTTGTGGTGGTGTTAAAGTTTATAAAACTGGCCTAAGAGCTTTTTTGTTATCTGATTCCTTCAAAACTTTCTGATTTAAAACTGCTTTTTTTGTTAATTAGTGCATACACTGTTAGACACTCCATGTGTTCTGACTGAAGAGTGTTCTCAGACAATCTGGAAATATAATTGCTGATAGGTATAATTATAGGCACTTTAACTTTTCAATGTTCTGCAATGTCTTAATTTTTGCCTGAATGAATTATTCCATATATCTGCTAACTGAATTATTTTTTATATTTGCTGGCATTGTTTTTTTTTTTTTTTGTTTGTTTGTTTCTGATCTCTTCTAAAAGTGTTTCCACCCCCTATTACTGTGGTGCTGTTAAAGATTATAAAACTGGTCTAACAACTCTTTTGTTATCTCATTGCTTCAAGGCGTGCTGTTTTAAAATAGCCCCAGTTTGTAAATTCTTGCATACACTGTTAGAAACTCATTGTGTTCTGACTTAAGAGTGTTCTCAAAGAATCTGGAAACACAATCATGATAAGTGTATATCTTGGCACTTTAAATTTTTAGAGTTCTGCATTGTCTTAATTTTTGCCTGATTGTATTATTCCAAATATTTGCTGACTGAATTATTTTATATATTTCTGGCATTGTTTCTTTGCTTCTGCTCTCTTCTGAAAGTGGTCCCCTCCATTTCTGTGGTGGTGTTAAAGTTTATAAAATTGGTCTAACAGGTCTTTTGTTATTTGATTGCTTCAAGGCTTGCTGATTTAAAATAATCCCTGTTAGTTAATTCCTGCATACGCTTTTTGGAAACTCCTTGTGTTCTGACTGAAGAGTGAACTCAAGAAATCTGTAAAAATAATAATGAAGTATAATTCTAGGCACTTTTTCTTTTCAGAATTCTGACTTTCTTAATTTTTACCTGATTGAATTATTTTATATGTTTGCTGACTGAATTATTTTATATATTTGCTGGCATTGTTTTTTTTTGTTTCTGATCTATTCTGAAACTGGTCCTCCTCCTTATTTCTGTCGTCATGTTAAAGTTTGTAATAGTGGTCTAATGGCTTTTTTGTTATCTGATTATTTCAAGGCATGTTGATTTAAAACAGCCCCTGTTTATAAGTTCCTGCATGCACTGTTAGAAACTCTTAGTGTTCACAGAAGAATGTTGTCAAACAATCTGATAAATATAATTCTTGTCACTTTAACTTTTCAGAGATCTGCACTGTCTTACATTTTGCCTGATGGTGGTGGTAACATTTATAAAGCTGGTCTAAGAGCGTTTTTCTGATTGCTTCAAGTCTTTCTGATTTAAAACAGCCATTTTTTTAGTTTGTGCATACACTGTTAGAAACTCCTTGTCTTCTGACTGAAGAGTGTTCTCAAACAATTTGGAAATATAATCACTAATAATTATAATTATAGGCACTTTAACTTTTCAGAGTTATGCAATGTCTTAATTTTTGCCTGAATGAATTATTCCATATATTTGCTAACTGAGTTATTTTTTTATATTTGCTGGCGTTGTTTTTTTTGTTTCTGATCTCTTCTAAAAGTGTTTCCACCCCCTATTGCTGTGGTGGTGTTAAAGTTTATAAAACTGGTCTAACAGCTCTTTTGTTATCTCATTGCTTCAAGGCTTGCTGATTTAAAATAGCCCCGGTTTGTAAATTCTTGCATACACTGTTAGAAACTCATTGTGTTCTGACTGAAGAGTGCTCTCAAAGAATCTGGAACCACAATCATGATAAGTGTACATTTTGGCACTTTAAATTTTTAGAGTTCTGCATTGTCTTAATTTTTGCCTGATTGAATTATTCCAAATATTTGCTGACTGAATTATTTTATATATTTCTGGCATTGTTTTTTTGTTTGTTTGTTTCTGCTTTCTTCTGAAAGTGCACCCCCTCCCACACTTCTGTGGTGGTGTTAAAGTTTATAAAACTGGTCTAACAGGTCTTTTGTTATCTGATTGCTTCAAGGCTTGTTGATTTAAAATAATCCCTGTTTTTTAATACCTGCATACACTTTTTGAAAACCCCTTGTGTTCTAACTGAAGAGTGCACTCAAGAAATCTGTAAAAATAATAATGAAGTATAATTCTTGGCACTTTTTCTATTCAGAATTCTGACTTTCTTCATTTTTACCTGATTTAATTATTTTATATGTTTGCTGACTGAATTATTTTATATATTTGCTGGCATTGTTTTTTTGTTTCTGATCTCTTCTGAAACTGGTCTCACTTATTTCTGTCGTCATGTTAAAGTTTGTAAAACTGGTCTAACAGCTTTTTTGTTATCTGATTGCTTCAAGGCTTGCTGATTTAAAATATCCCTTGTTTGTAAGTTTCTGAATACACTATTAGAAACTCCTTGTTTTCTGACTGAAGAATGCTTTCCAAGAATCTGGAATACAATTGCTGATAAGTATAATTATTGGCACTTTAACTTTTTAGAGTTCTGCATTGTCTTAATTTTTACCTGATTGAATTATTCCATATATTTGCTGACTGAATTATTTGATATATTTCTGGCATTTATTTTGTTTCTGATCTCTTATGAAAGTGCTCCCCACTATTTCTGTGGAGGCATTAAAGTTTATAAAACTGGTCTAACAGCTCTTTTGTTATCTGACTGTTGTAAGGCTTGCTGATTTAAAATAACCCCTGTTTGTTAATTCCTGCATAGATTGTGAGAAACTCCTTGTGTTCTGACTGAAGATTGCTCTCAAGCAATCGGGAAACATAATCATTATTAAGTATAGTTCTTGGCACTTAAACATTTCAGACTTCTGCATTGTCTTAATTTTTGCCTGATTGAATTAGTTTATATATTTGCTGACTGAATTATTTTATATATTTGCTGGCATTGTTTTTTTTTTTTTTTTTTGCTTCTGATCTCTTCTGAAACTGGTTCCCCTTTCCTTATTTTTGTGGTAGTGTTAAAGCTTATAAAACTTGTCTAAAAACTTTTTTGTTATATGATTGCTATAAGGCTTGCTGATTTAAAATAGCCCCTGTTTGTAAATTCCTGCATACACTGTTAGAAACTCATTGTGTCCTGACTGTAAAGTGCTCTTAAGCAATCTGGAAATATAATCATTAATAAATATAGTTCTTGGCACTTTTACTTTTCAGAGTCCTGCATTGTCTTAATTTTTGCCTGATTGAATTATTTTATATATTTGCTGAGTGAATTATTTTATATATTTGCTGGCATTTTTTTTGTTTCTGATCTCTTCTGAAAATGGTCCCCGCTAATTCTGTGATGATGTTAATGTTTATAAAAGTAGTCTAACAACTTTTTGTTATCTGATTGCTTCAAGGCTTGCTGATTTAAAATAGACCCTGTTTGTAAATTCCTGCATACACTGTTAGAAACTCTTTGTGTTCTGACTGAAGAGTGTTCTCAAAAATTCTGTAAAAATAATCACTAAGTATAATTCTTGGCACTTTTACTATTCAGAATTCTGCATTTTCTTAATTTTTGCCTGATTGCATTATTTTATATATTTGCTGGCATTCTTTCTTTGTTTTTGGTCTCTTCTGATACTGTCTGCCCATTATTTCTGTGGACTTGTTTAAGTTTCTAAAAGTGGTCTAACAGCTTTTTTATTATTTGATGATTTCAAGACATGATGATTTAAAACAAACCCTGTTTATAAGTTCATGCATCCACTGTTAGTAACTACTTGTGTTCTGACAGAAGAATGCTCTCAAACAATCTGATAAGTATAATTATTGGCACTTTAACTTTTCAAAGTTCTGTATTGTCTTCATTTTTACCCGAATTAATTATTTTATATATTTGTTGACTGGATTATTTTATGTATTTGCTGACATTGTGTTTTTGTTCTGATCTCTTCTGCAACTGGACCCCCATATTTCTGTGGTGGTGTTAATATTTATAAAACTGGTCTAAACACTTTTTTTGTTATTTGATTGCTTCAAGGCTTGCACATTTAAAATAGTCCCTGTTTGTAAATTCCCGCATACACTGTTAGAAAATCCTTGTGCTCTGACTGAAGAGTACTCTCAAACAATCTGGAAGTATAATTGCAGTTAAGTATAATTTTTGGCAGTTTAACATTTCATAGTTCTGCATTGTCTTAATTTTTCCCTGATTGAATCATTTTATGTTTTTGCTGATTGAATTATTTTATCTAATTGCTGGCATTGTTTTTTGTTTCTGATTTCTCTTGAAATTGCTCCCCCCATTTCTTTGTTGGTGTTAAATTTTATAAAACTGGTATAAGAACTTTTTTATCTGTTTGCTTCAAGGCTTGCAGATTTAAAATAGCCCCTGTTTATAAATTCCTGCATAGACTTTTAGAAACTCATTGTGTTCTGACTGAAGAGTGCTCTTAAACAATCTGGAAATATAACTGCTGCTAAGTATAGTTTTTACGTTTTCAGAGTTTTGCATTGTCTTAATTTTTGCCTGATTGAATTATTTTATATATTTGCTGACTTAATTTTTTTATATATTTGCTGGCATTGTTTTTTGTTTCTATCTCATCTGGAAATGGTCCTCACCCCTTATTTTTGTGGTGGTGTTAAAGTTTATAAAACTGGTCTAAGAGCTTTTTTTATCTGATTCCTTCAAAGCTT
The DNA here is from genome assembly GCF_019279795.1 of Protopterus annectens. Classification (NCBI taxonomy): domain Eukaryota; kingdom Metazoa; phylum Chordata; order Ceratodontiformes; family Protopteridae; genus Protopterus; species Protopterus annectens. The sequence goes on along the minus strand of NC_056741.1, from coordinate 1,650,371,579 downwards.
TCTGATTTAAAACAGCTTTTTTGATAATTAGTGCATACACTGTTAGAAACTCCATCTGTTCTGACTGAAGAGTGTTTTCAGACAATCTGGAAATATAATCGCTGATAAGTATAATTATAGGCACTTTACCTTTTCAGAGTTCTGCAATGTCTTAATTTTTGCCTGAATGAATTATTCCATATATTTGCTAACTGAATTATTTTTTATATTTGCTGGCATTGTTTTTTTCTTTGTTTGTTTGTTTCTGATCTCTTCTAAAAGTGTTTCCACCCTGGTCTAACAGCTCTTTTGTTATCTCATTGCTTCAAGGCTTGCTGATTTAAAATAGCCCCGTTTTAAATTCTTGCATACACTGTTAGAAACTCATTGTGTTCTGACTGAAGAGTGCTCTCAAAGAATCTGAAAACACAACCATGATAAGTGTAAATTATGGCACTTTCAATTTTTAGAGTTCTGCATTGTCTTAATTTTTGCTTGATTGAATTATTCCAAATATTTGCTGACTGAATTATTTTATATATTTCTAGCATTGTTTTTTTGCTTCTGCTCTCTTCTGAAAGTGCACCCCCCCCCATTTCTGTGGTGGTGTTAAAGTTTATAAAATTGGTCTAACAGGTCTTTTGTTATCTGATTGCTTCAAGGCTTGCTGATTTAAAATAATCCCTGTTAGTTAATTCCTGCATACGCTTTTTGGAAACTCCTTGTATTCTGACTGAAGAGTGCACTCAAAAAATCTGTAAAAATAATATTGAAGTATAATTCTAGGCACTTTTTCTATTCGGAATTCTGACTTTCTTAATTTTTACCTGATTGAATTATTTTATATGTTTGCTGACTGAATTATTTTATATATTTCCTGGCATTGTTTTTTTTGTTTCTGATCTCTTCTGAAACTGGTCCACCTCCTTATTTCTGTCGTTATGTTAAAGTTTGTAATAGTGGTCTAATGTTTTTTTTGTTATCTGATTATTTCATGGCATGTTGATTTAAAACAGCCTCTGTTTATAAGTTCCTGCATGCAGTGTTAGAAACTCTTAGTTTTCTCACTGAAGAATGCTGTCAAACATTCTGATAAGTATAAATCTTGTCACTTTAACTTTTCAGAGTTCTGCACTGTGTTACATTTTGCCTGATGGTAGTGGTAACGTTTAAAAAACTGGTCTAAGAGCTTTTTTATCTGATTGCTTCAAGGCTTGCTGATTTAAAACAGCCCTTTTTTTAGTTCGTGCATACACTGTTAGAAACTCCTTGTCTTCTGACTGAAGAGTGTTCTCAAACAATCTGGAAATATAATCACTGATAAGTATAATTATAGGCACTTTAACTTTTCAGAGTTCTGCAATGTCTTAATTTTTGCCTGAATGAATTATTCCATATATTTGCTAACAGAGTTATTTTTTATATTTGCTGGCGTTGTTTTTTTTTTTTTTCTGATCTCTTCTAAAAGTGTTTCCACCCCCTATTGCTGTGGTGCTGTTAAAGTTTATAAAACTGGTCTAACAGCTCTTTTGTTATCTCATTGCTCCAAGGCTTGCTGATTTAAAATAGCCCCGGTTTGTAAATTCTTGCATACACTGTTAGAAACTCATTGTGTTTTGACTGAAGAGTGCTCTCAAAGAATCTGAAACCATAATCATGATAAGTATAAATTTTGGCACTTTAAATTTTTAGAGCTCTGCATTGTCTTAATTTTTATCTGATTGAATTATTCCAAATATTTGCTGACTGAATTATTTTATATATTTCTGGCATTGTTTTTTTTTTGTTTCTGCTTTCTTCTGAAAGTGCACCCCCCCCCCCACTCTTTTGTGGTGGTGTTAAAGTTTATAAAACTGGTCTAACAGGTCTTTTGTTATCTGATTGCTTCAAGGCTTGCTGATTTAAAATAATCCCTGTTTGTTAATTCCCGCATACACTTTTTGGAAACTCCTTGTGTTCTGACTGAAGAGTGCACTCAAGAAATCTGTAAAAATAATCATGAAGTATAATTCATGGCACTTTTTCTATTCAGAATTCTGACTTTCTTCATTTTTACCTGATTGAATTATTTTATATGTTTGCTGACTGAATTATTTTATATATTTGCTGGCATTGTTTTTTTGTTTCTGATCTCTTCTGAAACTGCTCTCCCTTATTTCTGTCATCATGTTAAAGTTTGTAAAACTGGTTTAACAGCTTTTTTGTTATCTGATTGCTTCAAGGCTTGCTGATTTAAAAAAGCCCCTGTTTGTAAATTCCTGAATACATTATTAGAAACTCCTTGTTTTCTGACTGAAAAATGCTTTCAAAGAATATGGAATACAATTGCTGATAAGTATAATTATTGGCACTTTAACTTTTTAGAGTTCTGCATTGTCTTAATTTTTACCTGATTGAATTATTCCATATATTTGCTGACTGAATTATTTGATATATTTCTGGCATTTTTTTTTGTTTCTGATCTCTTCTGAAAGTGCTCCCCACTATTTCTGTGGTGGCATTAAAGTTTATAAAACTGGTCTAACAGCTTTTTTGTTATCTGATTGCTTCAAGGCTTGCTGATTTAAAATAGCCCCTGTTTGTAAATTCCTGAATACATTATTAGAAACTCCTTGTTTTCTGACTGAAAAATGCTTTCAAAGAATATGGAATACAATTGCTGATAAGTATAATTATTGGCACTTTAACTTTTTAGAGTTCTGCATTGTCTTAATTTTTACCTGATTGAATTATTCCATATATTTGCTGACTGAATTATTTGATATATTTCTGGCATTTTTTTTTTGTTTCTGATCTCTTCTGAAAGTGCTCCCCACTATTTCTGTGGTGGCATTAAAGTTTATAAAACTGGTCTAACAGCTCTTTTGTTATCTGATTGCTTTAAGGCTTGCTGATTTAAAATAACCCCTGTTTGTTAATTCCTGCATAGATTGTGAGAAATCCCTTGGGTTCTGACTGAAGAGTGCCCTCAAGCAATCGGGAAACATAATCATTATTAAGTATAGTTCTTGGCACTTAAACGTTTCAGACTTCTGCATTGTCTTAATTTTTACCTGATTGAATTAGTTTATATATTTGCTGACTGAATTATTTTATATATTTGTTTTTTTTTTTTTTGCTTCTGATCTCTTCTGATACTGGTTCCCCCTTCCTTATTTTTGTGGTGGTGTTAAAGCTTATAAAACTGGTCTAACAACTTTTTTGTTATATGATTGCTATAAGACTTGCTGAATTAAAATAGCCCCTGTTTGTAAATTCCTGCATACACTGTTAGAAACTCATTGTGTCCTGACTGTAAAGTGCTCTTAAGCAATCTGGAAATATAATCGTTAATAAATATAGTTCTTGGCACTTTTACTATTCAGAGTCCTGCGTTGTCTTAATTTTTGCCTGATTGAATTATTTTATATATTTCCTGAGTGAATTATTTTATATATTTGCTGGCAATTTTTTTTGTTTCTGATCTCTTCTGAAAATGGTCCCCGCTAATTCTGTGATGATGGTAATGTTTATAGATGTAGTCTAACAACCTTTTGTTTTCTGATTGCTTCAAGGCTAGCTGATTTAAAATAGACCCTGTTTGTAAGTTACTGCATACACTGTTAGAAGCTCCTTGTGTTCTGACTGAAGAGTATTCTCAAACAATCTATAAAAATAATCACTAAGTATAATTCTTGGCACTTTAACTATTCAGAATTCTGTATTTTCTTAATTTTTGCCTGATTGAATTATTTTATATATTTGCTGGCATTCTTTTTTATTATTTTTGGTCTCTTCTGATACTGCTCCCCCATTATTTCTGTGGACTTGTTTAAGTTTCTAAAAGTGGTCTAACAGCTTTTTTATTATTTGATGATTTCAAGACATGATGATTTAAAACAACCCCTGTTTACAAGTTCATGCATCCACTGTTAGTAACTACTTGTGTTCTGACAGAAGAATGCTCTCAAACAATCTGATAAGTATAATTCTTGGCACTTTAACTTTTCAAAGTTCTGTATTGTCTTCATTTTTACCCGAATTAGTTATTTTATATATTTGTTGACTGGATTATTTTATGTATTTGCTGACATTGTGTTTTTGTTCTGATCTCTTCTGCAACTAGACCCCCATATTTCTGTGGCGGTGTTAATATTTATAAAACTGGTCTAAACACTTTTTTTGTTATTTGATTGCTTCAATGCTTGCAGATTTAAAATAGTCCCTGTTTGTAAATGCCCGCATACACTGTTAGAAAATCCTTGTGCTCTGACTGAAGATTACTCTCAAACAATCTTGAAGTATAATTGCAGTTAAGTATAATTTTTGGCAGTTTAACATTTCATAGTTCTGCATTGTCTTAATTTTTCCCTGATTGAATCATTTTATGTTTTTGCTGATTGAATTATTTTATCTAATTGCTGGCATTGTTTTTTGTTTCTGATTTCTCTTGAAATTGCTCCCCCCATTTCTTTGTTGGTGTTAAATTTTATAAAACTAGTATAAGAACTTTTTTATCTGTTTGCTTCATGGCTTGCAGATTTAAAATAGCCCCTGTTTATAAATTCCTGCATAGACTTTTAGAAACTCATTGTGTTCTGACTGAAGAGTGCTCTTAAACAATCTGGAAATATAACTGCTGCTAAGTATAGTTCTTAAGTTTTCAGAGTTTTGCATTGTCTTAATTTTTGTCTGATTGAATTATTTTATATATTTGCTGACTTAATTTTTTATATATTTGCTGGCATTGTTTTTTTGTTTCTATCTCATCTGGAACTGGTCCCCACCCCTATTTTTGTGGTGGTGTTAAAGTTTATAAAACTGGTCTAAGAGCTTTTTTATCTGATTCCTACAAAGCTTTCTGATTTAAAACAGCTTTTTTGATAATTAGTGCATACACTGTTAGAAACTCCATCTGTTCTGACTGAAGAGTGTTTTCAGACAATCTGGAAATATAATCGCTGATAAGTATAATTATAGGCACTTTAACTTTTCAGAGTTCTGCAATGTCTTAATTTTTGCCTGAATAAATTATTCCATATATTTGCTAACTGAATTATTTTTTATATTTGCTAGCGTTGTTTTTTTTCCTTTGTTTGTTTGTTTCTGATCTCTTCTAAAAGTGTTTCTACCCCCTATTACTGTGGTGGTGTTAAAGTTTATAAAACTGGTCTAACAGCTATTTTGTTATCTCATTGCTTCAAGGCTTGCTGATTTAAAATAGCCCCGGTTTGTAAATTCTTGCATACACTGTCAGAAACTCATTGTGTTCTGACTTAAGAGTGTTCTCAAAGAATCTGGAAACACAATCATGATAAGTGTAAATCTTGGCACTTTAAATTTTTAGAGTTCTGCATTGTCTTAATTTTTGCCTGATTGAATTATTGCAAATATTTGCTGACTGAATTATTTTATATATTTCTGGCATTTTTTTTTTGCTTCTTCTCTCTTCTGTAAGTGGTCCCCTCCATTTCTGTGGTGGTGTTAAAGTTTATAAAATTGGTCTAACAGCTCTTTTGTTATCTGATTGCTTCAAGACTCGCTGATTTAAAATAACCCTGTTAGTTAATTCCTGCATACACTTTTTGGAAATTCCTTGTGTTCTGACTGAAGAGTGCATGCAAGAAATCTGTCAAAATAATAATGAAGTATAATTCTAGGCACTTTTTCTATTCAGAATTCTGACTTTCTTAATTTTTACCTGATTGAATTATTTTATATGTTTGCCGACTGAATTATTTTATATATTTGCAGGCATTGTTTTTTTTTTGTTTCTGATCTCTTCTGAAACTGGTCCTCCTCCTTATTTCGGTCATCATGTTAAAGTTTGTAATAGTGGTCTAATTTCTTTTTTGTTATCTGATTATTTCAAGGCATGTTGATTTAAAACAGCCCCTGTTTATAAGTTCCTGCATGCACTGTTAGAAACTCTTAGTGTTCTCACAGAAGAATGTTGTCAAACAATCTGATAAGTATAATTCTTGTCACTTTAACTTTTCAGAGTTCTGCACTGTCTTACATTTTGCCTGATGGTGGTGGTAACGTTTATAAAACTGGTCTAAGAGCTTTTTTATCTGATTGCTTCAATGCTTGCTGATTTAAAACAGCCCTTTTTTTCATTTTGTGCATACACTGTTAGAAACTCATTGTCTTCTGACTGAGGAGTGTTCTCAAACAATTTGGAAATATAATCAATAATAAGTATAATTATAGGCACTTTAACTTTTCAGAGTTCTGCAATGTCTTAATTTTTGCCTGAATGAATTATTCCATATATTTGCTAACTGAGTTATTTTTTATATTTGCTGGCGTTTTTTTTTTTTTTTTTTTTTTTTTTGTTCCTGATCTCTTCTAAAAGTGTTTCTACCCTGGTCTAACAGCTCTTTTGTTATCTCATTGCTTCAAGGCTTGCTGATTTAAAATAGCCCCGTTTTAAATTCTTGCATACACTGTTAGAAACTCCTTGTGTTCTGACGGAAGAGTGCTCTCAAAGAATCTGAAAACACAACCATGATAAGTGTAAATTATGGCACTTTAAATTTTTAGAGTTCTGTATTGTCTTAATTTTTGCCTGATTGAATTATTCCAAATATTTGCTGACTGAATTATTTTATATATTTCTGGCATTGTTTTTTTTTTTGTTTCTGCTTTCTTCTGAAAGTGTCCCCCCCACACACACTTCTGTGGTGGTGTTAAAGTTTATAAAAATGGTCTAACAGGTCTTTTTTTATCTGTTTGGTTCAAGGGTTGCTGATTTAAAATAATCCCTGTTTGTTAATTCCTGCATACACTTTTTGGAAACTCCTTGTGTTCTGACTGAAGAATGCACTAAAGAAATCTGTAAAAATAATCATGAGGTATAATTCTTGGCACTTTTTTATTCAGAATTCTGACTTTCTTCATTTTTACCTGAGTGAATTATTTTATATGTTTGCTGACTGAATTATTTTATATATTTGCTGGCATTGTTTTTTTGTTTCTGATCTCTTCTGAAACTGGTCTCCCTTATTTCTGTCGTCATGTTAAAATTTGTAATACTGGTCTAACAGCTTTTTTGTTATCTGATTGCTTCTTGTTTTCTGACTGAATAATGCCTTCAAAGAATCTGGAATACAATTGCTGATAAGTATAATTAAGGCACTTTAATTTTTTAGAGTTTTGCATTGTCTTAATTTTTACATGATTGAATTATTCCATATATTTGCTGACTGAATTATTTGATATATTTCTGGCATTTTTTTTTTGTTTCTGATCTCTTCTGAAAGTGGTCCCCACTATTTCTGTGTTGGCATTAAAGTTTATAAAACTGGTCTAACAGCTCTTTTGTTATCTGATTGCTTCAAGGCTTGCTGATTTAAAATAACCCTGTTTGTTAATTCCTGCATACATTGTGAGAAACCCCTTGTGTTCTGACTGAAGAGTCTTCTCAAGCAATCGGGAAACATAATCATTACTAAGTATAGCTCTTGGCACTTAAATGTTTCAGACTTCTGCATTGTCTTAATTTTTGCCTGATTGAATTCATTTATATATTTGCTGACTGAATTATTTTATATATCTGCTGGCATTGTTTTTTTTTTTTTTTTTTTTTTTTTGCTTCTGATCTCTTCTGAAGCTGGTTCCCCCTTCCTTATTTTTGTGGTGGTGTTAAAGCTTATAAAACTGGTCTAACAACTTTTATTTATATGATTGCTATAAGGCTTGCTGATTTAAAATAGCCCCTGTTTGTAAATTCCTGCATACATTGTTAGAAACTCATTGTGTCCTGACTGTAAAGTGCTCTTAAGCAATCTGGAAATATAATCATTAATGAATATAGTTCCTGGCACTTTTACTTTTCAGAGTCCTGCATTGTCTTAATTTTTGCCTGATTGAATTATTTTATATATTTGCTGAGTATATTATTTTATATATTTGCTGGCATTTTTTTTTGTTTCTGATCTCTTCTGAAAATGGTCCCCACTAATTCTGTGATGATGTTAATGTTTATAAAAGTTGTCTAACAACTTTTTGTTATCTGATTGCTTCAAGGCTTGCTGATTTAAAATAGACCATGTTTGTAAATTACTGCATACACTGTTAGAAACTCCTTGGGCAGGATTCACGAAGCCTCCGTGTAAGAGTTATAACTCTTACACCGAGGCTGCAGTTAAACAGAGTGATGTCAGCATGCTCTGCATATTCATGAGAGCATGTTGAATCACACCTAAGTCTAGCACGGCCCGTGTAAGACAGCAGGGGGCGTGTCCGTAGGCCGAGCCCTGCAAGCAGCCACGCCCCCAGAAGAGTAAAAGTGCCCAAAGTAAACACCCATGACAGAGTCCACGGAAATGTGAATAAACACAACACAACACATGCCCCCACAGACTATGAACAGAAAATATATAAATGAACATGTGATATATTTTTTTTTAAATTGTAAAGATGTTTAACTGTGAGTGCGCTCGTTTGTGCGGGCGTGCCCATAGCACAGCTACAGTTAGCAGTCACTGGGAAAGCATATAAGAACGAAATATGCAAAGTAAGCCAAGAAGCAATAGTGTAGTGGTAGAGACATCAGCTGAAGAGCAGGCATTTATGGTTCGAGCCCCCACAACGCTAGCTTTTATATTTTGCAAAATAAGCACGAAGCAAGTCCCTGACAAACATGTACACATATAAAATCACATTTTATGTAAAATGTAATGAACTAGTCCATTTATTTTGAAGAAATGTGAGGTAACAAAACAATAAAAAAATGCCAGATGTGCCTATAGCTGAGCTACAGTTTAACAAGGTGAGTGCATCTGCCCGTAGGTGAGCAGTGGTTTAATAGGTGCAAAATGAGTGCCCGTAGGTGAGCAGTGGTTTCACACGCTGATACTGTGTGCCCCTAGCTGAGCTGAGCATACTATGTGTGCTGACAGCCAAATGAGGCGTAAGCCAGCGCACCCCATTTGCGCGGAGCTGCGCACCGCCAACAAGCTAACCGACGGGCAATGTTGAGCAAGCTGTAAGAAAACTGCCTTTACACAGACACACCCCCTAGCCTGTCTAGACAGTCATAAAATATAAAAAGCAGTGGCCAAGTTCAAACCCAGGATACCATGCACCATAGTCAAGTTACTGAACCACTAAGCTACAACAGCTGTTCTCAGAAATGCAGTAATAGCAAATATATAGGAATGAATAGAAAGTGGAGCATAACAAAGCAGGTTTTGGGAAGTGGATACAATTCCAAAATGGCCAATAACAGATAAGTGCAGGAAAAACGGCATATATAAGCCCCATAGGTGGGAATACACAGCATAAATGATTGTAGAACTGACTTGCAGCCAGAATGTCAGGTGTAGGTGAGGGTAGTTGCTTTTGAGCACAGAGGTGGGGCGTTGAGGAGTCCAGATACATGGTCTGGCTCCTAGTCCACAATCATGAGGCCCAACTCATGCAGGGCCAGGTCCTGTGGGGAGCATATAGGGCTGAGGCGTGGGACCGGTTGGCTCATGATCTTACCAGTGCCACAGGGATTCCAAGGACTGGTGAGCAGGTCCATCACCACTATGCGGACCTGAAGAGACACAAGCAGGACCAATTGAACCTTTGGATCCAGGAGGCCCAGCAAATGCCCAATGCCCCACTACTGAGTAAGTTACATTTAATTATGTATGTAAGAAATTAAATTAGCTGATATTATGGAGATGTGTATTCCAACATTACTTCATTTATATTACAGCTGCAGGTGTCCATTCTGCGAACCGCAGAGCCTATGGCAATAGACTGGTGTGGTTGTGCCACCAGGCAGGTCAGTAATCCACTCCCAGTAACTGTAAAGAAATATAAAAGTATGACAGTTAGCAAAAGAGTGCAGTGTAGTCACTAAGTAATAAAATGTGCAAGTAACAGTGTAAAAGTGTTTGCAAGTATTGCCTGATTACAAAAGTGTGTTGCAGTCTGAAATCCAAACAGAAAAATGAAAATGTCTGAAATAAAGTCTGAAATAAAGATGCCCCACCTATAATATCATAGTGCGCAACCTGCAGCAGGCTGAAAAGTACAGCTGCAGAAGATGAGCAACTCACATGTGTGAAATATATCCCTGTTGAAATACTAAAACATGACAGAAGTGAGACTGCTGAAAAGGATTGTAATAACTACAGGTAAAACATGTCAATAAAGCCTAGAAGTAAGTACCATCCTGAATAGTAAAATGAAAACAAGTGAGAGGATGTGAGAAAGAGTTATTAATCCACCAATAAAGTAGTAATAACCCCTGTATAAAGTATACTGCAGTCAGTACAGAATGAAATGAATGTGACAAGTAGAACCAAACTGTGAAATGTGTCCAAAGTGTTGCAGCAGCTGGAATGTGTATGCCAAAATCTGGATATGCTGCTCTCAGTCTGCAATATGCAGATAGTATGATTGTCTGAAATATCAAACATCCACAGTTGTCTATAGCTATATAAAGCAAATGTAGCAGGATGATGTAGCTGAACAAAGCCAGATATGAGCGTGTATGAATAACAATAAAATGTATATTGATGTAGCAGTAACAGTCCTATCACCAAATTGAAGTAGTTATCATATAGGAAACTGTAGTTAGAACAGTAGTGTGTATATATCTGTAGCTATTAGAAATATACAGCATATGTATTGGTATTCGAAGGTGCTAATAATATTTTCTTCACCCCACCCTATAACCACATATAATCCATTCCACGTGAAATGGTATGTGCAATCACAATTAACACCCCTGGACATTTGTCCTCATGGGTCATAAATATTTGCATGTCCGTTGATGCATCTGCCCTGTTCATACATCCAAACCTGATGGCCTGTTGCCATCAATCAACCCTGCATGTTGTTGGACTTTGTATTGTTGTTCAAATTATGCTTGTGTTATGCTTGCTGTTCAATGGTGTGAATATCTGGGTGTTTGGTTAATGGGAATACTAATGCATGCTCTTACAACTAATTGCGAATGGTATTGTATGTTACTAACCCAAACTGTCATGACATAATGCAAAACATAGGACGACAGGGAAGGCGGGTTCCAGCGGACCCACCTCTCCCACCTCAGCTGGCGAGTGCACCTGGCACTAGTGCCCAGTCTGGACCCTCCTCCGGTGGCCCAGTGCCACCTGCGAGTAGAATCGCTGCAGGGGATGGGACCCATCCCCCCTCTGCAAGCGTGGCCAGAGGAGAACCACCACTCACCCTCCATAGCGTCCGGACTGTGGTGCATAGGGAGATCCGGGACTCTGTTCTCGAGCCCCTACGCCAGCTTGAGGCACAGGTGGCACAACTTACGGGCATGCCTGTTGCCTGGCCTAAACAGCCCCCAGCACAGCCCCATCCTGGGCAGTGAAGGAACAGTGGCAACTGCCCATGGGTGGGGGATATCAGTTCCACTGTTGCCATCTGTGGGCTCATGGGCTCTGGATATCCAAACCTCCGTCCTCGTTAATTGTGTAACCCCCCCACACGTGTCATACACCGCCGCTGTATGCATCTTGTTTGTTTTGTCTGTTGACCTACCCAACCTACCTCCCCAGCTATACCGACTTCCTTCACCTGACATACCACTCTCACCTGAAAAAAAAAAAAAAGGGCACTCTGCACCCACAAAAAAATTACGCACCATACATAGCTGCCCATTCCGCACATATGTCTACCAGACATGGAAACTATCAATTACAATTGGCTATACAACAAGTATTATTGTTGTCCTTACACCTCTCTCAAGGGTGGAAGGTATCAAATGTCACACCAAATTACAAACATATGCACAGCTGTTGCTGATGAAGAAATGGGCAGCTATGGGCCTTACCTACATCCCTCCTGCAAATCCCAAGCTTGTTTCCCTACTGTCTTACCCTCTTTGTGACCCCTTTTTCACCACTTTCCTGTCTCCCCATTTTCATTTCTTTCAAAGAAAATAGCGTGGGTGTGCGCAAGAGTAAGCACGTTTAAGCGGTTGTAAGCGGGTGTGCGCTTGTGTGAGCGGAGCTAAATGCTAGTGGACATCCGTGAGCTCCGCGCAAACCAGCACTAACCCAGTTACAACTGCTTAAAAGTGCCTTAGTCACTCTGATTGACAGGTCCTGTAGTCAGTTCAAGAGCAAAATAAAATCCCACTGTCAGTCCCAAACTCAGGACCTTGGAAACAGTAGTCTGTATGACTTACCACTAAGCCATGACTCTTATACAAGAACATTGTGCTAAAATAAATATATCATGTAATAGTAGGAATGAATGTAAAGGGAATATAGGATGTGTAGTACACAAAGCATGTCATTTAGAATTACTGTCAAAACTAGTGGATTTCCATATAGTAGTGTGTGAACAGAAACAGCCATGCTAGTTGGTAGCTAGTAGGTAATAATGTCACTGTAGCACCTTGCAAACCACACACATACTCACAGCAGGATAATCACTGCCCATACCCCACAACCTCTTACAGGAAAATATCTGCACCAAGTAATAAAATATGTGGAGCAAAGGCCCAAAACCAGGGACACATTACAAATAATGTTACAACAAACGCAAACAGTTTAGATTGTGGGATGTTTGGAAGGGTATGAAGTCTGAAACTTGAATGTTTGTCACTATATTCTGACTTGAGCCCAGAGTGATTTGCCAGAAAAAGCTGTGCATGAGATATTGACCAAAATATGAGACAGAAATGTGGACAACCTGCAAATGTTTGTACACATGAGAGGTCTGACACCACCATATTTGAATAGTTAAGAGCCTAGACATAGCAACAGTGAATGA
>NC_056741.1:1650191365-1650356365 GCF_019279795.1 Protopterus annectens | reverse complement strand
TAACACCTCACACCATCCACAACCTAAATGACTGCTGTGTGTCATCCATGCCACTGCAATAGAGAGCACATGTGTAGGTAAAAGTTCCTACCCACAGATAAGACATACCCTGCAATAAACCACACAGTGTTAAGAAGCAAGACTCCCCATGAGTACGTGTCACACATACCCCTGCTGAATGTTAGTAAGGTAATATGCCATATAAGTCACCCTGTGTAACTGTGTGACAGCAGCAGGTACCATCACACCACATGTGTCACAATGGTCAGGGTAGCAGAACAGTATGCTGCTGTAGTCCCAGGGGCAATAGCATATTGTATAGTATTGTATTGTAATGTAATGTATTGTGTTGTATTGTATTGGTATGTTGAGATGCCGCCTTCGTGGAGTGGAACCACTGCTGCTGTGCGCCAGTGTACAGGTACATATCCTGTAGTCAGGCTAGTGTTACATAGCACTTCTATATGTGTGCTTAGCTCCTGTCAGAGTTTATGTAGCATGCAACTGGGGATACCATCAGGTCCCAGTCATGTTGTGTATTCTGCTTTCATGAGGGCGGCTCTCACCTGTACATCTGTGATGACAGGGAGGTTACAGTCAGCTGGGATAACTATGTCTTATTTTGGGGGAGAGGGCGGGGTGACACCTGCACTGAACCTGTCTGCCACAATGTTGTCAATATCTGTGGTTTCAGTGAAATATTTGTTGTTGTGTACTAACTATGGGCATAGAGGATGGATTCTGACCAGGTTGCTAACATAACTGAAGAAGGCCTTCTGGTTACCTTTAGTGTCCCTCTTGATTTCCCTCTCAAAGTTGCCCATGGATGTTTGTATGATGGAAAATAGATCCTTACTAGTGCTGTTCAGACATGCCTTCCCTTTACGGAATTATGCTCTGTCTTGCAGTAGCTGCCATCTTTTGTAATACAATCTGTCTATGGCTGGGGTCCACCAGACAGGATGCTGTCCCTTTGTGGAGAGTGTCTTGGTCATATATGGGATTGCATGATCCATGCATTCTCGGAGATGTCTGTAGAAAGCATTTGTGTAGGGGTCAGCATTGTGGGTTGTATCTGCCACTGGCCCAGTGGGCTGAAAGGATGCCATGTCACTGTTACAAAGTGTAAAGTTTGCATCTGCAATGTTATTCACTATAGTCGTTTGTGCTGGTGGTGGAGGTGGGATATGTATATCCAGGGCAATTAGTGTGTGGTCAGCTCACAGTAGTTGATGATGTAGGCCATACAGTACCTAGATACAAACCCCCAGAGTGAGGAGGTGCTCTGGACCTGAATCAGTGTTCTGACTGCTGGGGTTTGGTAGTATGTCGTATGGAGTGTGCCAGGTACTGTTGCACAGTTGCTGGCTGAGCACTGATACCTGGCCATTTACATGTGTATCCACCAATAGACAGACAGATGCTGTATATGTGAGATGTGTTGTATCATAACAGTCGAGTAGCATGTGTAGTATGTGTGCCAAATTCTGCTGACATATATTGCTGATATCAGGTTATTGTCTTTTTCAGGTACATGGCTCACCCGCGGAATCCCGCTTACTCCACAGCTGAGGATGGGGAGATGCACCAGAGCCTGGTGTGGGATTATGCAATACTCTTTTCTCGCACCAGCCAGAATCAGCAGGAGAGGGCTGCACTGTGGCAAGACCTGGTCCGTCGGGTAAATGAAATAGGCACGCATAATAGGACATATGAGCAGGTACGACATCACTGCAGTGATTTAATCAGAAATGTCCATCAGCGTGCGTCGGATATCCACAGGCAACAGGTTGCCAAAGGTGGTGGGGTGGCTACACATCCCCCACTCACCAGACTGGAGAGACTACTCATGAGTGTAGTGGCTCCAGTCCGCCAGCAACAACAACAGCAGCAGACATGCATTATGATGGAGGCTGGAGCCATGCAGCAACAAGACAGTGAGCGTGCAGGTAATATGCCATATGTATAGTTGACTGTTGTGTACACTGGTAGTTAATGCACGTGTGAGGTGTGTCCTTGGTTTGTAGCTGTCACCATAGTATTTAATGTGTAAGTGTGATATCCTCAATATTAGCAGCTGACCTGTGAAAGGCGACTGTTGTACTACTGACCTGTATCATACTGAGTAACAATGGCACAGTTGTGCCCACTGACATTAGTTTCTTCACGTCTGCAGGTCCCTCCGGTGTAATAGCAATGCAGCCTATCCATGTTGGTGAGTGTGTATTAACAATACCTGTAATAGTCTTGATAGTAATAGTAATATTAGGCTCACTTAGTAGTGCTCTTTTTATGCATGTAGGTGTGTCTGTGCCTGTGTGTTGATATCATGCATACTGAGTATTGTACAATTGTGTGCAACTGTGTGCATGTGTACTTGTGCATGTATGCATGTGTGCACCTGTGCACCTGTGCATGTGTGCATGAGTGCATGTGTGCATGTGCACGCATGTACATGTGCATGTGCATGTGCATGTGCATGTGTGCATGTGTGCATGTGTGCATGTGCACCTGTGCACCTGTGCATGTGCATGTGTGCACCTGTGCATGTGTGCACGTGTGCATGTGTGCATGTGCGCATGTGTGCACCTGTGCACCTGTGCACGTGTGCACATGTGCATGTGTGCATGTGTGCATGTGCGCATGTGTGCATGTGTGCATGTGCGCATGTGTGCACGTGTGCACGCATGCATGTGTGCATGTGCGCATGTGCGCATGTGTGCATGTGTGCATGTGCGCCTGTGCACGTGTGCACGTGTGCATGTGTGTATGTGCACACCTGTGCACCTGTGCACCTGTGCACATGTGCATGTGTGCACTTGTGCACGTGTGCATGTCTGGACCTGTGCATATGTGGATGTGTGCATCACTGGTAATGTGTAGACATTGTAAACTGCATTTCCTGTTTCCCTCCCACAGGTTCTGGTGCTGCTCTGGTGTCATGCAGCAGGGAACCTGAATCAGGTGCCATGGGTACTGATAATGATGACATCTGTGTAATGGCACAGGAAGGTATGCCAGGGTCCACCATTGGTCAGCCGATTGGCAGTACACAGCTGTCGACCCCATCAATGCGCACAGTTATCCTGCCAATACACCCTTTGTCACCAATGTCCCTAGGTGATGGACAGCATACAGTGGGCATTGACCAGGGTAATGTGGTATCTGTGGCACATGCCTCCCCACACAGCAGCCATGGGCATGGCCCAGAGATGGTACCACATAGACAGATGTCCAAGGGTTCTCGTGGGAGCATCCGTGGGCGTACTGCCCCTGTCAGACATGCCCACAGAGGTCTTACAATCTCAGCTATGTTTCGGGCTGTCATGCAGGCACAGTCACGTATGGAACGGTACACCACACAGGGTCTGAGGGAGCTGACAGCATGTCGCACAGCCATGACTGACAGTATGCGTGACATTGCAGCTGCCATCCGTAATTTCACCAATGTCATAGACAGACGTTGTGGGGACATATTAGACTGGTTCCACAACTACATGTCCATGAGCCAGGGCGATGGTGGATGGTTGAGGTGTCGTCGTGGGCATATGCCAGCAACAGCAGCAGCTTGCAGTCGTTGCAGATGACAACAGGGCCATGGCCGCCCCCATAGTGCCAGCAGCAGCCCCAGCAATGCTGGGTCTGTGCTGTCATCAGACCGGCCTAGGAGACCACGTGCACGTAGCTCTGGCCAGGCCCGACAGGGATCTGTGTCCAGTCAATGAACACCTGCTTCTGATGACAGTACCCAGTCTGGGTTGGTACCGGATATAGTCCGTAGCACCCCTGGAAGGCACAGGTACCGTGTCTGTGGCCAGAAACACTGATCTGTATGACCTGGCAGGTACAGTCTGTGGCTGTCCACAAACACCAGTATATGGCAGCCATGAGGTGGAACTGTGTGCATCCATACACACATGCGAATTGACAACACCTAGGGCTACCGCATACATGCACACACTGCATCAACATTGCCCCACCTTGTACTGCTGTACCTCACCAACACACATACACATACATGTCAATCGGTGGTATCGGTGGCTGACTCAGGCATACCAAGTTCACACCCTGTGCATATGATGAAACTGTGCCACCTCCTGCAATCTGTAACATCAGTGCAGGTACAGGTTAAAATGTTGCTGATGCACAGGGTGACTACATAGACGTGTAGTAATAGTATCATGTTGTTAACTGTACTGTGTGCTGAATTAATTGTGGGTATATCACAGCATGCCTGATGCAGTAAGGGTGTGATTGTCAGGTACTGTTGTCTACACCCATGGTAAGTACCATAGTGTATCATCTGCACATGTTGGCATACTGGTGGTAAGGATGTCAACATAAGGCTACATACATAGGTAGCACAGGGGATAAGGTAATGAATGTATTAATACGCAATGATGGACATGTAAACTGCAAGTGGCATGTTGCCCACACTGGACTCTGCATTGCGGATGTTTGACGATGTTGATATGTGTGCAGTACTACACGACTGGTACAGGACACACAGGAGCACCCTAGCACTGCAAGCTCACATCTCATACCATGCTAGACAGCCCCAACACACAAAACTAACTGTCACAAGAGGGAGAGTCCCCATACATGTCAGGGTTACTGTGGTGGCAGGCCAGGTAGCACACATCCTACTAAGTATGGAACCACTGAGTGAAGGCTCAGTGTCTGTTATTTGACATGTGTATTACTGCAGGTATGAGCACATGGGTTTCCATCCAGTTATTGTACATCCTGACAGTACATGGTCTGCACACTTGTGTTCGCTGAGACTGGACCCTAGCCATCTGACCTGTGTATTTCCATGTACATGTGCATAGTGCCTGCATATTTGCAGTGTTACCTACTGGAAGTGGTACAGCTTGTTTGTTGTACAATGGACTACATGCAGCCCTGCTTACTGTAGCATTGTTTGCATGCATGTTTGCTTGCAATTACCCTGGAATACTGATCCCACCTGCAATGCATAGTTACAGAGCTTCTGTGGACTCCTAGTGACATCTGCATAGCTTACTATATGTATGTCCATGTCTCACTTGACAGAATGTCACTGTTTGTCCTGTTCACATGTACATTGCCTGTGACACATTGCATATGACTTACCTGGCATTTGTCCATGTGAGCAGTCATATATGCTACTGCTAACTAATTACAGGCACTACACCCTCACATATTCATCTTCTGTTGAACCACCTGCTTCGCTAGGGATGGCTTGCACTTGTCACCCCTGGGCTTTCAGATATTGGCAAAGGCTCTTGCTACCCCTATAGTGCCTATGTTAGGCAGGGGTCAAATGACAAACCTTTCTTCATAGGTATCACAAGGGATAAGAAACTAAGAGTAATGCTACCCAACGACAGAAGCCTAAACCTCAAGATGCATGCAGCCGAAACTATCCTTGGCATGGAGAACATCGATATCTGTGTAGTAACAGATGCCTGGTTCAGGGCTACAGAGAGCACCCCAGCACTACCAGGTTATACCTCATACCATGCTTTTCAGCCCCAAAACTTGGAAGAACCACAAATGGAGGGGGAGTATTGATATTCAGCAAAGATACCCACACCTCCAGGTTGGTGGCAAAGCACCAAGCATCAGAGACTATCCATGTGCAACTAAGAATGGGTGAAACTGCCTTCCAGGTTATGGCCTGCTACAGACCACCCTCCCAAACCCAAGAACTGCACTCGGCTGTCCTGTGAACAGTGGAAATATGAAGGTCTCTCCAAATACCATTATATTGGGCGATGTCAACTACCCAAACATGGACTGGGAGCATGACTCTAGCTCCAACACCCTAGGCCAAAGATCCCTAGAATATATGAGCTCAAATGCTATGGAACAACTTGTTACCACTCCCACAAGAAGGTGAAACATACTGGACCTGATCATCACCAACATGGGGACTCTATGCTCCAGACCAGAAGTATATCCCTCACTGGTAAGATCGGACCATAAACTAATCTCACTGGATATTCACATCCCGACCCCACCCCCTGCCCAGAACACCACAGTGAACAACTTCTCTAAAGCAAATTCACACTCCTCAAAACTGAGGTGGAAACCTTCAAAGCCCCTGGGCCTGTGGAAACTACAGACCAGACCGCAAATTCCTCTATAAACGCATTCTATGGACACCTTCAGGAATGCATGGGTCATGTGATCCCGAATAAAACCAAGACCCAATCCTCCAAAGGCAGACGTTCTGTCTGGTGGACCCAGCCATAAACAAACTACACGATAGCAGGAGGAAGCTACTAAATGATACAGCAAAATCCAAAAAAAGGGAAGGCATCACTGATCAGTATTAGCAAATAACTACAGGCACTCATAAGAATGTCTAAGGTCAGCTTCGAGAGAAATTGCACAGGACACTAAGGATAATCACAAGGCTTTCTTCAGTTATGTTAGGAACCTGGGTGGTAATTCCCAGATATGCTCAGAGGTAGTCCAAAATGTCAATAGAAACACCAAACCCACAGACATTGCCAACATTCTAGCTGACAGGTTCAGTGCAAACTTTTCACCACCCTCCACACCGAAAGGGCAAACATGTATCCCAGCAGAGTGCTGCCCCCCTGACATCTCAGATGCTCAGGTAAGAGCCGCCCTCTCCAAAGCAATACACACTGCATCAATGGGACCAGACAGTGTCCCGGGCTGTGTCCTACATGAACTCCAAGACATGCTACAACCAAACATAAAACTACTGTTCAATCCCAGCCTTACTACAGGATATGTGTCCAAAGTGTGGCGTACAGCAACAGTGGTCCCTCTACAGAAAGGTGGTGCCTCAATGGATCCGGGACACTATCGCCCCATAAGCCACACTAGCTTGGTCTGCAGAGCTATGGAAAGGATCATCATGGACCACATAAATGTAGATATTGGGGACCTACAGACACTGGTTCATACCCAGTTTGGCTTTGTTAAAGGCAGATCCTGCCTCTCAAACCTGGTTGATTTCTTTGAAACAGTCACCAAGGCCATTGACGAGGGGAAGGTGGTCCACACAGCCTACCTGGACCTCGCAAAAGCCTTCAAAACAATACCCCACTCAGGCATTCTAGAGAAGCTCACCAGCTTAAATATGAGCCCCTATGTCACTAGATGGATTGCACACTGGCGCAAGGACAGAACCCACATGGTTAGAAATGCTGGAGCCATGCCAGACTCCAAACCAGTTACAAGTGGTGTCCCACAAGGCTCAGTCCTGGGACCTCTCTTGTTTGGTATATATTTATCGGAGGTACAGGCCAACATGGAAGGTCTGTGGCTGACCAAATATGCAGATGACTGCAAACTGGCTGCCATGATCGACTCTCCAGCCGACACAAGCATCTTCCAAAGGGGCCTCATAGAAACAGACAACTTGTGCCAGAGCCATGGCCTCCAGCTGAATGCAAAAATGTGTATAGTCATCCACTTTGGCAAAAACAAAGTGCCCACAAAGTACCACATAGGTGGTACTCCATTACGTACAGAAGAAGTGATTAGGGACCTGGGGACCCAAGTTGATAGCAATCTCTCATTTGACAACCACGTGGCCAAAGTGGTTAGAAAGGCATTGTATATAGCCCACCCCATCATGAAGGGATTCAGATCTACATCAGGGGAGGACATTGTGCCTCTTTACTCATCCCTCATCAGGCCCATAATTGAGTACAATCCCCCTGTTGGGATGTACCTTACCAGACACCTGCAGCAACTGGAAAGATCCCACAAGTACCTCACCAAGAGGATCAAAGGGCTCAAACAGATGCCATATGCTGACCGATTAAAGAAACCCCAGCTCTACTCAGTGGCATACCGCCTGTTCAGAGGCGATCTGTGCCTAATGTATAACGCCATGTCAAACCCGGAATTAATGGGCATGCTGCACCTGAGAATATCCAAATCCCATCGGGCTACATGCTTGAGAGACCTGAACCTCAGCACTGAAATAAATAGGACATGCTGGAGGGACAGATTCATAACCCAGAGGTTCACTTCACTCTGGAATAAAATCCCAGTCCAGGTTAGGCAGAGTCCCTCATTGACTCTTCAAGAAGAATCTTGATGAGTGGATGGGACATTGTCGGTTTACCCCGGGTATCACTTCTGTGTCACTGTTAGACAGAGGCACAGTATACTAACCTCAGAAAAGGGCATGGCAAGATATATTTACAATGGATGGCGACAGCCAAACACATTCTGGCTAGGTTCTTAAATGCCCTAGGGCAGATAGCCTAGTATGAAGCTATGAACCTATGAACCTATGTACCTTGTTCCCCATTGGCCCTATGTGCTGTTAATCACCATGGCAATCACAATACTATGGTAGCATGTGCAAAGGTCAGTTGTCAGTCACCTCTATGGTACAGTTGTGGAATATGTGGGTCATGTGGCAATGTCACAGCTGCTACATGTACACAGTCAACCCTCTCCCTACGATGTACAACACATGTATGAGATAGAACCACATAGCCAAACTGGGGACTAAGCACTCTGAACCCAGTACTGGCATAACCTGTCAGGTGGCATGCAATACCACAGTGACTACAATACCAGTCTGATGTAGACCTACACTGACAGCAATACAAGCACGTGTACACACTGGGCCATTCGTGGAGCCTTAGAATAGCATCCTGCCTGAGCGGCACACACCTCTGCAGCTGGCACACAGGCATACGTTATGCCTGAACACATCACACATAACACATAGCACACAAATCCTGTGTGCCAAACAGTCACAGCCTGTACGGCTAGACAACACAACTGCCACAGTTGTGTTAGCTACCTTTATTGTCCGGTACAGTGTGGTCACGCTCACCTGACTGGACAAGGTGAAGGTCACAGTGATATGCCCGTGGGGCACTATGGTCCACCACATAACACAAGCATACAGGTCAGTCAGAGGCATGGACACATATTACTCAGTCATTGTCAATGCCACATACCTTCTTCTGCTGTACTTTCTAGAGTGCTGACATCATCAGTGTTTAGAAAGGGGAATGTTCATCCTGTAGTGTGTTTTCCCAGTTGCCAAAAGGGACATTTCCTTCACAGAGATTTGCACACACACCAACCCCACTCAGACATACCCACACACACACTGAGCATTATGCAGGATTCAAACCCCTACCTAACTATGTTATGACACTTCTGACAGACTGATTAGTGAAGCGCGCTATTCACATTATCGGGAGGCTTTCCTTCTCCTGCTATACTTATAGGGTGCTGACATCATCAGTGTTTAGAAAGGGGAATGTGCATCCTGTAGTCTGTTCTCCTAGTTGCCAAAAGGGACATTTCCCTCACACACAATTACCCCCCTCATCAAAATCCACACACTTGCCATTGGAGGATTCAAACCCCTGCCTGACTATGTTATGACACTCGAGAAAAACGCATTAGCAGTGCACGCTAGTTGCATTACTGAGAGGTTTTTCTTCTCCTGCTGTACTTATAGGGTGCTGACATCATCAGTGTTTAGAAAGGGGAATGTGCATCCTGTAGTCTGTTCTCCTAGTTGCCAAAAGGGACATTTTCTTCACATAGACTTACCCTCATCAAACCAACCACAATTGCCATTTGAGGATTCAAACCCCTGCCTGATGTGTTATGACACTCCCCTGTAGTCTGTTCTCCTAGTGCCAAAAGGACATTCCCCACCTCCAAACACACATTTGCAGGATTCAAACCCCTACATTATACGTATATAACACTCGAGAGAGGCGCAGCAGCAGCCACACTGCATGCTACTGTGAGTTCCCTTCTCCTGCTGTACTTATAGGGTGCTGACATCACATCATTGTAGAAAGAAATTTGCATCCTGTAGTCTGTTCTCCTAGTTGCCAAAAGGGACATTTTCTTCACATAGACTTGCACACAAACCAACCCAACTCACACACTTGCCTAGGTTATGACACTTGAGCCAGACACCTTAGCATAGCGCGCTATTCACATTATTGTGAAGTTTCCCTTTTCCTGCTTTACTTATAGGGTGCTGACATCATCAGTGTTTAGAAAGGGGAATGTGCATCCTGTAGTGGGTTTTCCCAGTTGCCGAAAGGGACATTTCCTTCACACAGACTTGCACACACACCAACCCCACTCACACACTGAGCATTTGCAGGATTCAAACCCCTACCTAATTATGTTATGACACTTGAGACGGACGCATTAGCGGAGCACTCTATTCACATTACTGGGAGATTTCCCTTCACCTGCTGTACTTATAGGGTGCTGACATCATCAGTGTTTAGAAAGGGGAATGTGCATCCTGTGGGGAGGCAGACGCCAAGCACACTCTGGCTAAGCTGTCATTCCCTAGGGCAAACAGACTAGTGTTGACTTCTACACCCATATGTTTAATTGTCAAATGCACATTATTTGTTGCTGATAGACTGTTTGCAGGTCTTTATTGCCATAGCATTCCCTGTTTGTATGAACAACTTGTGGAAGATGTTTGCATATGGCAGGGATCCACTATATCACGTATGTCTCTGTAGTCATTTAACTGTGTGCACTGGGCAGATTGCTGTAATGTGGTTGGTTCCTGGAATAACACGTACAAATACCAGATATGTGTGGCCAACTGCTAAACTGAGATTTGGCCTAAGTGTGTGAGCATGCCCAGTTCAGCCTTCCCATAGCATGTTGTCTGACATATGTCTCATTTATCAAAGTGTGTGAGCATTCCCAGTGTGAGCTTTCCATATCTTGAACTCTGCAGCCCACCACATTTGTGGATGAGTGTGAACTTCAACAAATATCTCCCGTTTATGGTTGTGTGTTGTGTGTCATGTTGTGTAGTTACTGTCCAACTGCTTTGTTTTTTGAACACAACAGGGATTATATTGTCCCTGCAGGGTTTGCATGGGATACTTTGCATACAGTTGTCAACATCCTTTCACACTGACCTAACACTGTAGTACTGTATAGTGTACTGATTCAGTACTTTGACTGCGGTGGACAGTATCCTGGGCTTTAGTCCTATCACTGCTTTACATTTCCATAGTGAGCACAACAGCCTGGTTAGGGGCCAGTTGTGCACATCTGACCATGTTGCATTATGTTCAGATATGAACTACTTAAACCAGGCTTGTCCAACATTGGTAGTGTATTCCACAACATAGGTGTACATTTGCAAACACTAGAGATGTGCCCTAGGCCATTTCTAATGCTAGTCAGAGAGTGTGTTTGTCCTTCGACACACATTGTAAGTGGAGTTTGCCATGACATATGTCATGGTTAGTATACTGTGCCTCTGTCTACCTGTGACATAACAGTGATACCGAGGGTAAAGCTACCATCTCCCATCCACTCATCAAGATTCCTCTTGAGGAGAATCGATGAGTGAATCTATGGATAGCCTGTACTGGGAGTTTACTCATGGGTGGGGGTGGCTTCTGTGTTATGGATCATGCAGTACAGCTTGTCCTATGTAAGTCAGTGCTGGGGTTCAGGTCTCTCATGTGCATAGCTCACTGCCATTCAGATTGTACAAGGTGCAGCATGTTTATTGATACCAGCTTGGACATGGCTTTATACATCAGGCACAGCTTGCCTCTGGGTGGGCAGTATGGCAGTGTGTGCAGCTGCAGTTTGTTTAATCAGGCAACACATGGCATCTGTGCAATCTCTTTGATACTCCTGGTGAGGTACTGTTGGGGACTTTACAGTTGATGGAGGTGTCTGCTCAGGTACATCCCACAGGGGCTATTGTAGTCAATTGTAATGCTGATGAAGGATGACTGCAGAGCCACAATGACCTCCCCTTATCTAGATCTGACAACCTACATGATTAGGTGGGTATATGGTATGTTTCTGTGAACACTACAGCCACATGTTTGTCCAATGCAGGATATCTATCACCTTGTGTCCCCAGGTCTCTTATTACATGTTAAGTATGTAATGGGTTAACACCTATGTGGTAATTGGTGGGCACTTACTGTATATTCCACGGGGGTTGACTATACACTTTTCTGCAATTAACTTGCTGACATGGCTATGGCACCAGTTGTCTGTGTCTATGTGGCCCTTTTGTGGGATGCTTGTGTCAGCTGGAGGGTCATATATGGTGAGCAGTTTGTAGTCCTCTGCAAACATGTTCAGACACAGTCCTTCCATGTTGGCCTGTACCTATGGGACATATATACCAGATGAGAGAGATCCCAGGACCAAGCCTTGTGGGATGCCAGTTATATCTGGTTTGTAGTCTGACATGGCTGCAGCATGTCTGACCATGTCTGTTCTGTCCTTGGTCTGGTTTGCAACCCCTCTACTGACATAGAGGTTTATATTTAAGCTGGTGAGCATATCTATAATAAACATGTAGGGTATTGTATAGAAGCCTTTGCAAGGTCCAGCTACGATGTGTGGACCACATTGACCTCATCAATGACCTTAATGACTGTTTCAAATGAGTCAAACATGTTTAGAGGCAGGATCTGCACTTAAGAAAGCCACACTGGGTAGGGTCCGGTGTCAGTAGGTCCCCAATATCTTTATGTCTGCGGTACATGCTGATCCTTTCCATAGCTGTGCAGACCGAGATTCTCAGGATTCTGGGGTGGTAGTTTTCAGTATCCATTCAGGCAACACCTTTGTTGAGAAGGACCACTGTTGTTGTACACTGCTCTTTGGGTACATATCCTGTGGTAAGGCTGACATTGAGCAGTAGTGTGATTTGGCATTCCATTCGTCTTGGAGTCCATGTTGGACTCAGCCCAGGACACCATCTCATACCATTGCTGCTGTGTGTTTTGTTTTTTAGATGCTGGCTGTTACCTCAGCATCTGCAATGTCAGGGGGCCAGCAGTCTGCTGGGATAGATATTTTGCATTCTGGGGGGGGGATTGCACTGCACCTGTCAGGATGTATGTTGACAATATGTGTGTGTCTTTGGCATGTTGTTTGTGATATTTGTGTGATTCAGAGCATATCTGTGAATTCCCAACACGGTTCCTACCATCAGTTGTGGAAGCCTTGGGATTATCCTTAGTGTCCTGTACAATTTGTATCTTCATAGGTTCATAGGTTCATACTAGGCTATCCACCCTAGGGCATTTGTTAGCCCAGCCAGAGTGTGTGTGGCTTTCGCCACCCCTTGCTATGTGAATATTATGGCCATTTATGATTTGCTTTGCTCTGCCTCTGTCTGGACGTGACACAGTGAAGACCCCCAGTGTAACTCTATGATCACCCATCCACTTGGCAAGATTCCTGTTGAAGAGTGTCAGTGAGGGGTTCTGCCTAACATGGAGTGGGATTCTGTTCCAGGGTGTGGGGAGCCTCTGGGTTATGTATCTGTCCCTCCAGCACATCCTATTTCAGTATGTGTTGAGGTTGACATCTCTCACTCTCACAGCTCCGATGGCTTTGAGTTTTCTGGGGTGGAGCATGTCCATTACTCCTGTGTTGGACGTGGCCTTGTACAACAGGCATGCAATGCCTCTGTGTAGGCAGTATGTGATTGCATTCAGCTGGGGTGTCTACAGCCAGGCAGCATATGACATATATTTGAGACCCTTTATATTCTTGGTGCGGTACCTTTGAGGTCTTTCTAACTGCTGCAGGTGTCAGGTAAGGTATATCCCATATGAGGCATTGTACTAGATTATGGGTGTGATAAGAGAACAGTATAGGGGCACAATGACCTCTGTTGATGTAGATGTGAATCCTTTCATGATACGGTGTCCAATGTAGACAGTCTTCCTAGCCACATTGGCAATGTGTCACATAACAGGTTACTGTCCACATGTGTCCCTAGGTCCCTGATTACTCCTTCCATACATAATGGTTTACCACCTATGTGGTAATTTGTGAGTACCTTGTTTGGTATTTGGTGGGACATTCATACTGTCCATTGTCTTCAGGACAGCTGGGTGGGGTTCCTGTGTGTGAGGGTGTGGTCTGTAGCATGCTACAGACTGTACAGCAGTCTTGCCTACGGTTAGTTGTACATGGGTGGACTTCAATGCCTTGTGCATTGTCAGTTACCTGGACATATGGGTGTCTGTGCTGAATATGGATACTCACCCTCCTTTTATGTTTTGTTCCAGGTTTTGGGGCCATGACACATGATATGTGATATAACCTGGTAGTGCTCGTGTGCTGTCAGGAGGCTTGCAGCAGGTTTCTGTCACTGCACAGACATCGATGTTCTCCATACTGGGGATGGCCTCTGGAGCATGCATATTGGGGTTTACACATCTGGCATTGGTCAGCATTACCCTTATGTTTCTTTCCACATATGTTTTGTAGGGTGGTGGGTTAGTCTTTTCAGCCTTACCTATGAAAGGCTCTATGGAGGTGGCAAAAGCCTTATCCAATATCCAGACGCCCAGGGGTAACAGGTGCAAGCCATTCTTGGAACAGCTGCGTGGCTTGTCAAGCATGACATCCCAAGCAGACAGATATTGGATCCCTTTGGAATGACACCAGTAACTGTGCAACTTGTTATAACTGATCATTCCGTGTTTGTACTGTGGCATCATTCTTGGTGAGGGTAGGATGCTGCAACAGGTCAGTGTCATACCGGCCTGGACTACATAATCAGAGAGCTCATCTATGTCTCTTTTCATGTAGTCCGGTGAGGTACATCTCAGGTCATTCACACCAGAATGGACTATGACTGCATCATATTTCTACTTGCTTTGGGGTGACCTGCATACTTGTGTTATGTGGCGCATTGTGGCAGCCTACAGGCGGCTTACTGTACCCTTTCCCTTGTTCAGTCTGGTGTGCGGGACAGCAGTGTGTCTCGCTATGGAGTCACCTATTACAACTGTATCAGGCATGTTGTTTCTCCTTCTGGCCTGTAACTGTTTGGCACACCAGCTTTGTGTACTATGTGTTGCATGTGGTATGTTTGGAGGTTGTTTGATTGGGTGTCTGCTTTGGAGGCCTCTGTTGTTGTGGTGTGTTTGTGATTCGGGCCTCCGGGAATGTTTTTCTGTGTTTATGTCTTTGGTTTGCAGTTGTGATAGGTCTATGTGGGACTGGGTTTGTGGTGTGTGTGGTTACCTTCTCCTCCTGACTAGTTTTGGGAGTACTGAGTTGAGGGAGCTCAGCCTCCAGTTTGGATAGATGGTTGCATCTCTCACATATATTTGTATTTCTTGGGGGGAGTTGGGGGTTGTCTGTGTACTTGGGGCAGGTGTAGCATTGCCTCAAGATTCACAGATTCAACTTGTTGTGGCTGGCCTTAGTGGACTGTATGTGTGGACATATTTTATTGCCATACTACTGATCAGGGCTTACTTCATTTTTTTATGTTTGCTCTATCATGTAGTAGCTTCCTAATTCTCTTGCATGGTTTGGTTATGGCTGGTGTACACCATGCCAGATGCCTGCGTGTATGGCATTGTGTCTTGTTTTAATTTAGGATTGCATAATCCAAGCATTCTTGGCAGTGTTCATGCAATGGCTGTATTACAGGTTCTGAGGTGTGGCCCATATTTTGCACCTGCACAGCACCTTTAATGGATTCCACTTCAGTTTGGAGGAGTGCAAATATTGCTTTACACATGTTTTTCACTGTGGTTTTCTGGCCAGGGACTGTGGTCAGGATTTGTATATCCAGTGTGATTACTCTATGGCCTGGTTTTACCATTGAGCAATACATTTCTCGTCTTGCCATCCAGTACCCATGTTGCTGATTATTACATCCAGTATGCTTACCCCTCTTGTGGGAGTGGTACGTTGTTCCTGGGCATTTTGGTTTATGGATTCTATGAACTTTTGTCCTACAGTGCTGGGGCTAGTATAATGCTCCCAGGCTATGTCTGGGTATTTTCAGTCACCCAATATAATGTGGTTTGGAGGACTTGATATATTCATGTATTCCAGCATAGGCCAGGTGCAGTTCCTGGTGTTGGGACTGTAGTCTGTAGCAGGCTATAAACTGGGGGGCAGTTTTAGCCACTGTTACTTGACCATGGCTAGTCCATGTTGCTTCTTGTTGTGGGACCAACATGGGGGTGTGGTTATCCTTGACAATTATTGCTAGTCACCCTCCTTTTGTAGCTTGTTCCATGTTTTGAGGCTGTACAGCACAGTATGAGGTGTAACCTGGTAGTGTTAGGGTGCTGTTGTGAGCCTTGACCCAGTTTTCTGTTACAGCACACATATCAACATTCTCCATACTGGGTGAGTTTAGACTGCATGCATCTTGCTGTTTTGACTTCTGGCATTGGGTAGCATTACATCTAGGTTCTTATCCCTTCTGATACCTATGGAGGTAGGTTTGTGTTTTGAGCCTTACCTATTCAGAGCATGCTGTGGCTAACAACAGCCTTTGCCAGTATCCATACGGCCTGCACTGATAGGTGCACGCCAGTCCTAGCAGGTGGAGCATCATGTCATTCTCAGCATGTCATCCCAGGCTGGTACACATTGGATGCCCTTTGACTAACTGTGATACTTCAGCCAATTATTGCACTTGATCATCTCATTGTCATATTGTGGCATGATGCTTGGTGAGGGTAGGATGTTAGTCAGGGTCCTCAGGTGTGCATATAGTACATGGTGTTACATTACTTAACACATGGCATTCATGCCTCAGGTGGTGCTGCAGGGCTGCCTCTGTCAGATGCACATATTACACTCCCTGTACATGTTTGTGAGCAGGTCATGTCATTTTAGGCATCCCTGTTATTATCTGAGTGAGTCAGAGGGGGTATCATTCCCAGGGTTCCAACTGAGCCAGTGTATGCACTATGCGTTGCCTCTTTGCCAAGGCCAGGGCATACTGGGCACACCTCCTTCTGCCTACTGGGGCAGGCTCAGGTTGTTCCTCCTCCGAGTCACGCTCTGCCTGTGATGGCCTTGGCAATGGTGGGGGGCTGTTTGGCCCAGCCCTATGCTGGTCCTGCTGCAGCTGTTTTCGCAAGATCATATTATGTAGCATAGCATATACCATGACAATTTGGGTACATGTAGTTGGTGTGTACTGCAAGGCTCCACCAGATGTGTCCAGACACCAGAACCGTGACTTGAGCAGCCCAAACACACGCTCTATTACATTATGTGTTTGTGCGTGTGCCTCATTATGGCATTCCTGTTCAGGTGTGTGTGCGTTTCTGATGGGTGTCATCAGCCACGGCTCCACTGCATAACCTGCATCCCCCACTAGGTGTCCGTGTGGGATGTCCCCAATGGCAAATGTCTGGTACAGCTGCGTCAAATGCCAGATATGGGAATCATGGTAGCTCCCAGGGCAGCCAGCACACACATTCATTATTATGCCCTGGGCATCACACACGACCTGGCAGTTGATGGAGGGGAAGTCCTTGCGGTTAATGTAGGCCCTGCCCTGCTCTCTGGCTGGTGCTTTGCGTGCAGTCTATTGCACCCACTACCTCAGGGTATTCCGCTATTTGCTGGAAGAGACGCATATTGCTGGCCAATACCTCACGGGCACTGGGGAAATATACATAATCACCGACATGTGCTGACATGGCATCCAGGAACTGGTGCAGTACCCTGGAGGCTGATGCCTGTGATATCCCCATCATATCACCATTTGGTCTCTGAAAGGTACCTGTTGCTAGTATTCTTAGGCCAACACATACTTTGGTTTCCACTGGAATGGGTTCCCCTCTGTTGGTTATGTGTGTGAGGCTTGGCCTGCACACCTCCACTATTTGCTGCAGGAGGTCTCTGTCCACTCTATAGCGCTCTACTATCTCCAGCTCATGTAACCCATGGTAGGTGACTCTGGGCCTGTACACTCTTCTCCGTCTCATCACTGTGGGTTGTCTGGCACCATTTGCATTGTCAACACCCTCAGCAAGTCGCCTATGTCTCATTATGACAGCTATGGCAGCCCCTAACATTTCTGCTCTGAGTTCAGCTTTTTCAGTTTTCACCTCTAATAGCTTACTCCTGTCTTGCAGTGTCTCTTGAGAGAAACATCTTGCACTGCTGTTTGCAGATTTTTAAGTGTTGGGCTGAGCTGCTATTCTGCCTGTGTAATTGCCTGCTTCTAATTGTTTTCACCTGCTAGCTCCAGCAGTATTCCCTGCTAGCTTCCTACTAATTCTGTTGCTTCCTTTTTCCTTTCTGTTTCCTCAGGGGGGAGCAGCGTGTATACCAGCAGAAACATGCTCACAGTGGCTTACACGCGCGCACACATGCTTACACGGTTCAGAATCTTCTTATTTGGGTTAAAACGCGCACACACCCACGCAAACAGTGTCAAACATCTCCCAACATGCTCCCACATGCTCAGTCTGCCTTACATGTGCACACACTGTCTTACTCACGCTTCATGGCATGCACACGTGTGCATGCACGCCCAGAAAGAAACATTGGTGTAGGCAACAGTGTACACCTTCCATTTCTTGACTTTCCCATGCTTATGTTGTGGCACTCCTCTTTCCATGATATGTGTCTGACATCTGTCATGTAACTTTCACCTCCAATGAACTGCATTTCTTTCTGCCATTCCCCCCTGTGATGTCACCTATCTCCTACTTTGTTCCTCCCCCTTCTGTAACTCTTACACTACTCAGAATGTGCTCATTTGCTATGTGACAGTGGAATTCAGTATCCTAACACTAATTTTCATCAGATTGCCTACTAATGTTTAGTTACATCTCTTAGACTCAGCTTCCCCCCTTAGCAACCACTAAATGGTGGCCATGTTGTTTTTTGTCTGCTGGTCCCTGCATTGTAAATCCATGTATTGCATAAAACCCACATTTGTGGGTTTATAACCTTCATTTTTATGTTTTATACAGCACAGCCCATTTGTGCAGGGCTGCGCTGGGTTTAAACATTTTTATTACTTTTGCATCAGGTTACCTGGCCAATGGCCACATATTTGGCCATTGGCATGCTGCCTGACACATATGCACCCTTTATTTGGAGCTGACATGGCTCCGTTGTGAATTTTGCAGAAACGTACTCAGCTGTCAACTGAGTACATTTCTGCAGCTAAAACAGCTCTTACACGGGCTGTTTTGGGCTTCCTGGATCACTAATCAACCTCATTTGCATGCTATTCGGCTGCAAGTGAGGTGATTAGCTTATCCATGCCCACTCCATGTAAGAGACGTTTTAGCTGGTCTCTTACACGGACTTTGGGCTGTTCCTGGATCGCGAAGGCTGCATGGAGTCTTACACTACTCTTAGACTCCGTGCAAGCCTTCGTGAATCCTGCCCCTTGTGTTCTGACTGAAGAGTGTTCTCAAACAATCTATAAAAATAATCACTAAGTATAATTCTTGGCACTTTTACTATTCAGAATTCTGCATTTTTCTTACTTTTTGCCTGATTTAATTATTTTATATATTTGCTGGCATTCTTTTTTTGTTTTTGGTCTCTTCTGATACTGCCCCTCCATTATTTCTGTGGACTTGTTTAAGTTTGTAAAAGTGGTCTAACAGCTTTTTTATTATTTGATGATTTCAAGACATGCTGATTTAAAACAAACCCTGTATATAAGTTCCTGCATGCACTGTTAGTAATTACTTGTGTTCTGACAGAAGAATGCTCTCAAACAATCTGATAAGTATAATTCTTGGCACTTTAACTTTTCAAAGTTCTGTATTGCCTTCATTTTTACCCAAATTAATTATTTTATATATTTGTTGACTGGATTATTTTATGTATTTGCTGACATTGTGTTTTTGTTCTGATCTCTTCTGAAACTGGACCCCCCTATTTCTGTGGTGGTGATAATATTTATAAAACCGGTCTAAACGCTTTTTTTGTTATTTGATTGCTTCAAGGCTTGCAGATTTAAAATAGTCCCTGTTTGTAAATTCCCGCATACACTGTTAGAAACTCCTTGTGCTCTGACTGAAGAGTACTCTCAAACAATCTGGAAGTATAATTGCTGTTAAGTATAATTCTTGGCAGTTTAACATTTCATAGTTCTGCATTGTCTTAATTTTTCCCTGATTGAATCATTTTATATTTTTGCTGATTGAATTATTTTATATAATTGCTGGCATTGTTTTTTGTTTCTGATTTCTCCTGAAATTGCTCCCCCCATTTCTTTGTTGGTGTTAAAGTTTATAAAACTGGTATAACAACTTGTTTATCTGTTTGCTTGAAGGCTTGCAGATTTAAAATAGCCCCTGTTTATAAATTCCTGCATAGACTTTTAGAAACTCATTGTGTTCTGACTGAAGAGTGCTCTCAAACAATCTGGAAATATAACTGCTGATAAGTATAGTTCTTAAGTTTTCAGAGTTTTGCATTGTCTTAATTTTTGCCTGATTGAATTATTTTATATATTTGCTGACTGAATTTTTTATATATTTGCTGGCATTGTTTTTTGTTTCTATCTCATCTGGAACTGGTCCCCACCCCTTATTTTTGTGGTGGTGTTAAAGTTTATAAAACTGGTCTAAGAGCTTTTTTGTTATCTGATTCCTTCAAAGCTTTCTGATTTAAAACAGTTTTTTTTGTTAATTAGTGCATACACTGTTAGAAACTCCATGTGTTCAGACTGAAGAGTGTTCTCAGACAATCTGGAAATATTATCGCTGATAAGTATAATTATAGGCACTTTAACTTTTCAGAGTTCTGCAATATCTTAACTTTTGCCTGATTGAATTATTCCATATATTTGCTAACTGAATTATTTTTTATATTTGCTGGCATTGTTTTTTTTTTCTTTGTTTGTTTGTTTCTGATCTCTTCTAAAAGTGTTTCCACCCCCTATTACTGTGGTGGTGTTAAAGTTTATAAAACTGGTCTAACAGCTCTTTTGTTATCTCATTGCTTCAAGGCTTGCTGATTTAAAATAGCCCCTGTTTGTAAATTCTTGCTTACACTGTTAGAAACTCATTGTGTTCTGACTTAAGAGTGTTCTCAAAGAATCTGGAAACACAATCATGATAAGTGTAAATCTTGGCACTTTAAATTTTTAGAGTTCTGCATTGTCTTAATTTTTGCCTGATTGAATTATTCCAAATAATTGCTGACTGAATTATTTTATATATTTCTGGCATTGTTTTTTTTGCTTCTTCTCTCTTCTGTAAGTGGTCCCCTCCATTTCTGTGGTGGTGTTAAAGTTTATAAAATTGGTCTAACAGGTCTTTTGTTATCTGATTGCTTCAAGGCTTGCTGATTTAAAATAATCCCTGTTAGTTAATTCTTGTAAAAATAATATTGAAGTATAATTCTAGGCACTTTTTCTATTCAGAATTCTGACTTTCTTAATTTTTACCTGATTGAATTATTTTATATGTTTGCTGACTGAATTATTTTATATATTTCCTGGCATTTTGTTTGTTTCTGATCTCTTCTGAAACTGGTCCTCCTCCTTATTTCTGTCGTCATGTTAAAGTTTGTAATAGTGGTCTAATGTTTTTTTTGTTATCTGATTGTTTCATGGCGTGTTGATTTAAAACAGCCCCTGTTTATAAGTTCCTGCATGCACTGTTAGAAACTCTTAGTGTTCTCACAGAAGAATGCTGTCAAACAATCTGATAAGTATAAATCTTGTCACTTTAACTTTTCAGAGTTCTGCACTGTGTTACATTTTGCATGATGGTGGTGGTAACGTTTACAAAACTGGTCTAAGAGCTTTTTTTTCTGATTGCTTCAAGGCTTGCTGATTTAAAATAGCCTCTGTTTGTCAATTCCTGCATGCACTGTTATAAACTCCTTGTCTTCTGACTGAAGAGTGTTCTCAAGCAATCTGGAAATATAATCGTTGATAAGTATAGTTCTTGGCACTTTAACTTTTCAGAGTCCTGCATTTCCTTCAAATTTTGCCTGATTGATTTATTTTATATATTTGCTGACTGAATTATTTTATATATTTCCTGGCATTGTTTTTTTTTTCTTTCTGATCTCGTCTGAAATTGGTTGCCCCCTTATTTCTGCGGTGGTGGTGTTAAAGTTTATGTAACTAGTCTAACAGCTTTTTTTATCTGATTGCTTCAAGGCTTGCTGATTTAAAATAGCCCCTCTTTGTAAATTCCTGCATACACTGTTAGAAACTCCTTGTGTTTTGACTGAAGAGTCCTCTCAAAAAATCTGGAAATATAATTGCTGATAAGTATAATTCTTGGCACTTTAACTTTTCAGAGTTCTGCATTGTATTAATTTTTGCCTGACTGAATTATTTTATATATTTGCTGACCAAATTATTTTATGTATTTGCTGGCATTGTTTTTTTTTTTTTTGTTTCTGATCTTTTCTGAAACTGGTTTTCTCTCTCCCACTCATCCTATTATTGTGTTGTTTGTTATAGTTGGTGGCTTTGCAGTTGGCTTTCCCTAGTGTAACTTTCATCTGAGACATTCCTCCCAGTCTAGTGTTCATTCTACATAATACAGAGAGAACATTTGAAAAGGCCAACTCACTTAGGTTCTTAACCTTGAGTTATCTTCTGCTCCTCCTTCCTCCCCTTGCACTTTACTAACAAAAAAATCTCATTGTGTTCTGTCTGAGTGCTGAGTATGCTTCTTAGCTGATAAGTGTATTTTTTGGCACTTCTTAACTGTTCAGAGTTGAATAAAACAAGAACTGAATTTAGTTCAGAATACATTTCTAATAAATTGCATTTATTTAAACTGTATTTGCTTCTATTTGCTATTTACTTCTACACACTCTAGTGTGCTAGCTTGTATTGCACTTGAATTGTTTTTAATGCTGTTTTAGCTGCTTTCTGAATAAAATCTAAGTTAGTTTCCTGCCTTTCCTGTAACTAGTCTAGTCCAGATACAGATTTGCTGTATCCATGACTGTTGTTAAGCTTTTGAGCCCCCAAAAGCCTTTTTGTGTTGGAGGGAAGCCTTCTAACTTATCAGTGGTAAGCACTAGGTAGCCTATCTACCAGAAGACGAGTGGCTTTTTACCCATAAATTGTAGTTTATTGGCCATTTGGGCAGTTTTTCCATCTCTTTCAACTTTCTGGTTTAAAAGCCCGCATTTGCGCTTGTTTCCCACCTTTCCTGTAACTAGTCTAGTCCAGATACAGATTTGCTATATCGAGGACTGCTGGTAAGCTTCTGAGCCCTCCCCCCAATCCCTTCTGTGTTGGAGGGAAGCCTTCTAGCTTATCAGTGGGAGTTGTAAGCATTAGATAGCCTATCTACCACATGAGGAGTGGTTTATGGCCAGGAAATTGTGCTTATTGGCTGTTTGGGCAGTTTTTCCATCTCTATCAGCTTTCTCATTTAAAAGTCCACATTTGTGCTTGTTTCCTGCCTTTCCTATAACTAGTCTAGTCCAGATACAGATTTGCTGTATCAGGACTGTTGGTAAATTTCTGAGCCCCCCAAGCCCTTCTGTGTTGGAGGGAAGCCTTCTAGCTTATCAATGGGAATGGTAAGCACTAAGTAGTTTATCTACCACAAGAAGAATGGTTTCTGGCCCAGAAATTGTAGTTTACTGGCTGTGTGGGCAGTTGTTTTCCATCTTCTTCAACTTTCTGGTTTAAAAGCCCGCATTTGCACTTGTTCCCCACCTTTCCTGTAACTAGTCTAATCCAGATACAGATTTGCTGTATCCAGGACTGTTTATAAGCTTCTGAGCCCCCAAGCCTTTCTGTGTTGGAGGGAAGCCTTCTAGCTTATCAGTGGGAGTGGCAAGTACTAGGTAGCCTATCTACCACAAGAGGAGTGTTTTTTGGCACAGAAATTGTAGTTTATTGACCATTCAGGCAGTTTTTCCACCTCTTTCTACTCTCTAGTTTAAAAGCCTGTGTTTGTGCTTGTTTCCCACCTTCCTGTTACTAGTCTAGTCCAGATACAGCTTTGCTGTATCCAGGACTCTTAGTAAGCTTCTGAGCCCCCCAAGTCTTTCTGTGTTGGAGGAGAGCCTTCTAGCTTATCAGTGAGAGTTGTAAGCACTAAGTAGCCTATCTACCATAGGAGGAGTTGTTTCTGGCCCAGCAATTGTAGTTTATTGGCTGTTTAGGCAGTTTTTCCATCTCTTTCAACTTTCTGGTTTAAAAGCCCACATTTGCACTTGTTTCCCACCTTTCCTGTAACTAGTCTAGTCCAGGTACAGATTTGCTATATCCAAAACTGTTTATAAGCTTCTGAGCCTCCCAAGCCTTTCTGTGTTGGAGGGAAGCCTTCTAGCTCATCAGTGGGAGTGGTAAGCACTATTTAACCTATCTACCATAGGAGGAGTAGTTTCTGGCCCAGAAATTGTAGCTTGTTAGCCGTTTGGGCAGTTTTTTCCATCTTCTTCAACTTTCTGATTTAAAAGTCCACATCTGCACTTGTTTCCCACCTTTCCTGTAACTAATCTAGTCCAGATACAGATTGGCTATATCCAGGACTGTTTGTAAGCTTCTGAGCGGTGCCAATGTCTGCTGTTCAATTTTTCCCTTAAATCTGCTAGTTCTCTCCTCTCCTGCACTTTTACTAGCTTATTAGTTTAGCACTTTACCAGACTTCTTGTAGCAATTATTGTAGCACACAAAAGTGCTACCAGCACTAAACGCTCTACAAGGAAACAGCTCCAGAGTTTATTAATGCCCACCCCTCCAGGCATGTCTAAAGGTCAGTTCCCTATGCTTTTTCCTATTACCCTGGTGATCTTGGGCATCCTGAGGCAATGTACCAACTGCCTCATGTACACTGACAACCATCTCCTCTTACCTCCCAACACTCAGACCTGTGAGAGATGCACTTATATATCCAAATTGGAAGCCACGCATTCTCCAACCAAGATCGGAAAAGCTGGTCAAGAGGAGAAGGTCAACACTTGCACCACACCACATGGAACACATAGCCCTCCAGAAAATACACCAGCACTGCCTTCACATAATAACACAAACAACACACCCACCTTCATGGAGGCTCTCAATAAAAATCTACCCAAACAGCAGAGACCTCCAAGGCAGAAATGCACCCAACCACCACAACACAATACTAATCATGAGATACATAACTCTCCTAAACAGTGTGACACTCAACCAAAGCCCCTAAGGCAGCATGCCCAATACACTAGTCATAGGTGACTCAATAGTGAGGCACATTGATATCCCACTCACTAGGTTGAATAAGGAGAAAGTAACAGTCAGCTGCCTGTCAGGCACCAGGATCCACCACATAACACACACTCAGGCCCCTCAACAACAGGCACAAATATGACTCTGTCATTGTACATGTGGGTGTGAATGACCTGAGACATACCTCTCTGGACTATATGAAAAGAGACATGGAGGAGCTTTTGGATTATGTAGCCCAGGTGGGTATGGCCCTAGCCCTGAGCAGCATCCTACCATCACCCAGAATGATACCAAGGTACAATAAGAAAATGATTGAGTTCAACAATTGGCTAAGTTTCTGCTGTCATTCTCAGGGGTCCAGTATCTGTCTGCCTGGGATGACATGATTGACATACCTCGATGCTTTGCCAGAGATGGCCTGCATCTGTCACCCCTGGGCTTCTGGATACTGGCCAAGGCTCTTGCCACCCTATAGTACCTTTTTGGGCGGTGTTTCAAAGGCCAAATTACCACCGTAAGAGCTACAAACAAATGCAATCTGAGAGTCATGCTGCTCAATGCTAGAAGTCTAAATCTCAAAATGCACTTGCTCAAAGCACTCTTTAAAATGGAGAACATCGACATTTGTGCTGTAACAGAGACCTGGTTCAAGGCAGCAGAAAGCACCCCAGCACTACCAGGCTATAACTCATTCCACACCTTTCGGACCCAGAACTTGGACCAAAGCTCTAAAAGGTGGTGGTGTTTCTATATTCATAAAGGATGAGCACACCTCCAGACTGGTAGCCCAACATAATGCATCTGAGATACTTCAGGTGCAGCTAACATTGGGTAAGACAGCAAGTCAGGTCGTAGCCTGCTATAGGTCCCCAACCATGTCCCAAGACTCACACTCCACATTCCTAAGCACCCTGGAGAATATTAGGGTCCATCCAAACACTCTCATACTGGGCAACTTCAACTACCCCTCCATTAACTGGGAAAACTACTCATGTATGAATACAATTGCCTAATGCTTTCTGGAATTCATTAATTCCAATGCTCTGGACCAGCTCGTTCTTACCCCCATTAGAAGTAGCAACATTCTTGACCTGGTCATTACTAACATGGGTGGCTGTTGCTCTACAACAATAGTCAACTCCTCCCTGGTTAGATCCAACCACAAACTAATCACCTAGGAAATCCACATCCCTCCCACGCCCAAACAAAGGTAACCACCATGAAAAACTTCTCCAAAGCTAACTTTGGGCTCCTAAAAACAGAGGTGGCTAACTTCATGGCACCCATGCAAATGGAGAATAGTTGCATGACCGCCGAATCATACACCAATGCACTGTATGAACACATGCACAAATGCATGGATCTCGCAATACCCAATAGAACCAAGATGCTCTCCTCAAAAAAAAAGGAAGCCAATCTGGTGGTCACCTGCCATAAACAAACTCTACAACAGAAGGAGGAAACTGATGCAGAATAAGGCAAAGTCCCAAGACTGGAAAAACTCCCTTATCAGCCTTAACGAAAGGTTGAGATCCCTCATTAAATTCTCTAAAGCTAGCTATGAAAACAGAATTGTAGCAGATAGTAAAGACAACCACAAGGCCTTCTATAGTTATGTAAAGAATCTCCACGGCAATACCCAGATTTGTTCTGAGCTACTGCACAATGGTACCTCCGATACTGAGCCAACATATATTGTTCATATACTGGCCAAAAGATTCAATGCTAACTTTACCCCTCCCTCCCAAAGGACCAATCACAATATCAGTAGATTGCCAGGCACTCAGTATTATTGCTGCACAGGTTAAAACAGCACTGTCCAAGGCCAAGAATACAGCTTCTATGGGACCTGACAATATCCCTGGCTGTGTTCTACATGAACTACAAAGTGAACTGGCACCTCACCTGTGTGCCCTGTTCAATCACAACCTTGCCTCAGGCTTTGTCCCTTCTGAATTGTGCACTGCTACAGTCATTCCTCTCCACAAAGGAAGAGTGACTACAGACCCCAGAAATTATCACCCAATTAGCCTGATGAGTCTGATATGCAAAGCTATGGAATGCATCATCATGGACCTAATAAACTAGGACATAGGAAATCTCCAAACTCTGGATCCTACACAGTTTGGTTTTGTGAAGGGTAGATGATTGAATCAGTCATCAAAGCTGTGGATGAAGGCAGGGTGGTTCATACAGCCTACCTTGATCTGGCCAAGGCCTTTGATACCATTTTCCACTCAGGAATCATAGAAAAACTCACTAAGCTAGGCATCAACCTGTATATCACTAGGTGGGTTGCAAACTGGCTCACAGATAGTGTGAAAGTTACTGAATCCAAGTCAGACTGCCAACCAGTCATGAGTGGAGTCCAACAGGGTTCTGTCCTGGGTCCTCTCCTGTTTGATATCTACTTCTCTGAAGTCCAGGCCAACATGAAGGGACTCTGGTTGACAAAGTTCTCAGACAACTGCAAGTTGGGAGCTATTATTAACTCCCCAAATGATGTTGACATCCTACAGAAAGGCCTCAATGACACCAACGACTGGTGTCAGAACCATGGCCTTAAGCTCAATGCCAAAAAATGTGTTGTCATCCCCCTTGGGAAAAGCCCAGTTCTCTTGCATTACCACATTGATGGTAGTCCACTGAACACAGAAAGTACCATAAGAGATCTGGGAACACAGGTAGACAGCAACCTCTCTTTTGACCACCACATTGCCACTGTGGTCAGATAGTCCTTCTATGTGGCACATCTCATTACTAAGGGTTTTGCATCCAGGAAGAAAGAGGTCATTGTCTCCCTCTACTCTTTCCTCATTAGGCCAATAATCGAGTACAATGCCTCATTTGGCATGTACCTTACTAGACACCTCCAACAACTGGAGAGGCTACAAAAGTACCTCACAAAGAGGATCCTAGGCCTTAAATACTTGTCCTATATGGACAGACTCAAAAAACTCCAACTATTCTCTGTCTCATATCGCCTTCTTAGAGGCAATCTCTGCTTAACTTACAAAGCAATGTCTGACCCAGCTCTGTTAGAAATGCTACATCTAAAGAAATCCCAATATGTCTGCACC
Organism: Protopterus annectens; assembly: GCF_019279795.1. Taxonomy (NCBI): domain Eukaryota; kingdom Metazoa; phylum Chordata; order Ceratodontiformes; family Protopteridae; genus Protopterus; species Protopterus annectens. The sequence continues at coordinate 1,650,328,354 of NC_056741.1, read as the reverse complement.
ATATGCTCCAAAGACCTCAACTGCATTATCACAATCAACAGAACATGCTGGAGGGACAGGTTCATAATAGACTTCCCATACATGTCAAGCAGAGTACCTCACTGGCCCTCTTCAACAGAAATCTTGATGAGTGGATGGGAAATAGAAAATTAACCCCAGGGATCACTCCAGTGGACCTACTCGACAGAGGCACCAGGAACTAAGTTTAGGTGACACGATGCCAGGTTAATCCTATGAGCTAGGCTTGTAAAGGCTCCAGGGCCATTAGCCTAGTACATACCTATGACCCTATGAACCTATAACTTAATTCCATCTTAATTCCATCTGACTGCTTTCCGCCATGTCTGGTTTACTGGTAGCAAAAAAGAAAATGAACAAATTAATCCAAGTAAGCCAGCAAAATCACTCCTGAAAAACAAATCCAAGTGTAAGAAAACAGAAGATGATACCACAGCAAAACGTATTTATAGATAATTATATTATTTATTGATAAAATTAAGTATTTAGGAGTATGGATTAGAAATAACTCTGTGGTGGCAGCTAAGGATATGTGGGAAGAGACTAAATAGAAGATGATATAAAAATTGAGAAACTGGAAGTTTTGTTATATGGATATGGATACTAAGATACAAGCCATTAAAATGTTTTAGTCCCTTTAGTCTTATACACAGGTCAGGCATACTTTTATCAACTGGAGGAGAAGTTGTGGATAGCAATTAAAAATAAGTTGAAGGATTTTATCTGGGAAGGGAAGACAGCAAGGGTCAAGTGGGGTAAGCTGATTCTACCAATAGAATAAGGTGGAATAGGATTACCTAATTTCAGGGGGTATTTTAGAGCAACACAGTTAAGGTCCTTATACATAGCACAAACAGAAAATTCAAAGTGGAAAGGAATGATGCTGACACAGGGAAGAAGCTCAAGAAATAAGGAGAGACTGGGATTTTAGATGCAGACTCCTAAGGAGAACAACCAAAATCATACAGAGTATTATATTCATAAAATAGCAGGGAGTATTCTAAGAACCAAACCAACACGAAAATGGAGGAAAGAGATTTTGCTGATAGGGATGACTGTGGTCAGGCATACAGATAATAGGAAAGAGGGGGCTGGAATTTTTGGAGAAAACTGGCAAAGGAACCAAGGTATTGGGTGCAAATAACTAGAAAGGGAAAGGTAATAGAATGGGAAGAGGCCAAGGATGTATTTGAAATGAAGATTAGAGATTGTCTTTCCTATCAAGGATTGATATCAGAGCACAGGCAAAGAGAAAGAAATAGGGGGGTCCTAAATGAAAGACCAGCACTGGTACAGTTTTTTTAATAGAATCTAGAACAGAAGCTGCCATTAAAAAAGGAATAATTAGTAAAGCATATAAAATATTGCATGATAATTATAAGAATCAATCAGATGAGCTTAGAAAGGACTGGGAAGAGAGAATGGATAAGCAATTCACAAAGACACAATTGGGGATATATGTATATCTCCCAGGTATGAAACAAAGTATAGAAGATTTAGGATCTTTGCCTGGAAGTGTTTACATAGGTATTTTTACACTCCATGTACACTCCAAAGAATTTTTCCTCAGGTGGATAGCAAATGTTGGAGGTATGATGGGCAAGAAAGATGTAGTTGGGAGCATATTTTTTGGGAGTGTAATGAGCTGGCAGACTTTTGGGATTCCCTGCAGACTCCTCTGTTGATGCTGGGTAAGCAGATTGGACTGACTGGGGAGATGATTTTTTGAGTTATGCTACAGAGTCGGAATTGCCTAGACATAGTAAAGTCTTGATGAGTCTAATTATGGTGGCTGCCAAAAAAAGCAATTACTATAAAATGAAAATCAAAGTCTAAACCAACTTTACTAGAAGTAGTGAATATAGTAACAGAGGTAAAACAACTGGAATTGGGATATTTAGAAAAGGGAAGGTGCAAACTACACAGGAAAAAATGGGAACTGTGAACCTAATTTCAGGGAGTATTTTAGGGCAACACAGTTAAGGTTCATATACATAGCACAAGCAGAAAATTCAAAGTGGAAAGGAATGATGCTGGGAAGAAGCTCAAGAAATAAGGAGAGACTGGGATTTTGGATGCAGACTCCTAAGGAGAGCAACCAAAATCATACAGAGTATTATATTCATAAAATAGCAGGGAGTATTCTAAGAACCAAACCAACACGAAAATGGAGGAAAGAGATTTTGCTGATAGGGATGACTGTGGTCAGGGATACAGATAATAGGAAAGAGGGGCTGGAATTATTTGGAGAACACTGGCAAAGGAACCAAGGTATTGAGTGCAAATAACTAGAAAGGGAAAGGTAATAGAATGGGAAGAGGCCAATGATTTATTTGAAATGAAGATTAGAGATTGTCTTTCCTATCAAGGATTGATATCAGAGCACAGGCAAAGAGAAAGAAATAGGGGGGTCCTAAATGAAAGACCAGCACTGGTACAGTTTTAATAGAATCTAGAACAGAAGCTGTCATTAAAAAGGAAATAGTAAAGCATATAAAATATTGCATGATAATTATAAGAATCAATCAGATGAGCTTAGAAAGGACTGGGAAGAGAGAATGGACAAGCAATTCACAAAGACACAATTGGGGAAATATGTATATCTCCCAGGTATGAAACAAAGTATAGAAGATTTAGGATCTTTGCCTGGAAGTGTTTACATAGGTATTTTTATACTCCATGTACACTCCAAAGAATTTTTCCTCAGGTGGATAGCAAATGTTGGAGGTGTGATGGGCAAGAAAGATGTAGTCAGGAGCATATTTTTTGGGAGTGTAATGAGCTGGAAGACTTTAGGGATTCCCTGCAGACTGCTCTGTTGATGCTGGGTGAGCAGATTGGACTGACTGGGGAGATGATTTTTTTGAGTTATGCTACAGAGTCAGAATTGCTTAGACATAGTAAAGTCTTGATGAGTCTAATTATGGTGGCTGCCAAAAAAAGCAATTACTATAAAATGAAAATCAAAGTCTAAACCAACTTTACTAGAAGTAGTGAATATAGTAACAGAGGTAAAACAACTGGAATTGGGATATTTAGAAAAGGGAAGGTGCAAACTACACAGGAAAAAAATGGGAACTGTGAGAACAATATATGCAGAGCAGAAATTAGGTTTAACTCATTAACTCCGAGTACCGCCACAGGGTGCATTTAAGGGTATACCCGAGTGCTCTCTGAGACGCTAACAATCCTTGTGTGTTACATCAGAATTCATCTAGGAGTGCAAAATGCATACCATTAATGCATTAGAAACAACTGCAGTAAGTTCTTAGGCTATTAAAACATAAGCACTGGATATTTTACTACTTTCTAGCTGTTTCAGCCTTTCCATGCATTGTACGTTTTTTTTTTAAAATCAGTATTTCAGCACTTTATAGGAGAAAATAGCAGGATATCAGATCACTAAGGAGCAGCTTACGGGCCTGCCATTAATGCATTATAAACAACCACAGTAAGTTCTTGGGCTATTAAAAACATAAACAGTGGATATTTTACTACTTCCCAGCTATTTCAGCCTTTCCATGCATTGTACATTCTTTTTTTAATCAGTAATTCAGTGCTTTGTAGGAAAAAACACCAGGCTATCAGAACACTTAGGAGCAGCTGTGGTGCCTGCCATTCATGCATTAGAAGCAACTGCAGTAAGTTCTTAGTCTATTAAAACATAAACACTGAATATTTTACTACTTTCCAGCTGTTTTAGCTTTTCCATGCATTGTACATTTTTTTTAATCACTACTCAAACCAAGACATTCAAGTACACCTTTAACCATTCATGCTAGAAAGGCTTTCCAAGAAAACAAAAATATATAACGATTCTCAATGGTCATTTAACCTTAAAGCTAATATCACAAGTTACCTCTCATAAGTTTTGTTTCTCATAGATACGTGACCATGCTCTCATGGCCACACATAATTTCTGCCCAGTTACACTGTCATTACACAACAGAGACACAAGTTGTTGACCATTACCTAGCAGAGAGGATTTTTTTGTTGTGAAGTGGTGCTGTACTCTAAGTGTCGTCTACACTTCGGCACTGCAATAGGTGCCTGAATCATCAAATTGGGTTATCACTTTTCTCACATGTAGTGCAAGGCTGGTACAGTAAAATCATTGTGTAGTGAATCAGAATCAGTAAAAACGATGTTGTGACATGTTTTCAACTACTTTCCAGCTATTTCAGCCTTTCCATACATTGTACATTTTTTTTTAATCAGTAATTCAGTACTTTGTAGGAGAAAACAGCAGGGTATCAGTTTGGCAAAGAGTGGCTGCAGTGTACTACATTGGTGAGGAACAAGAAGGAAGCAGACAGGAGAACCAAAACAAATGCCATTTGGTAATCAGAAGGGAGTGGGTTGGTACTGGCAAATTGAAGAACGCAGTGATTGATCTGTATTATCAGCGTACTGATGAGAGTACAGCCATTAGGGACAAGTATTAGTTTCATTACATTATATGACTATCTGCAACAAAAGAAGAAGCCTTTCTTCTTACATCATCCTTTATTCCTTGAAATTGTAGCATACTTTTCTTTGATACCAAGACTGAGTACAGACACCATAACATGTTCCAAATTGGAATTTACCATGCTGACATCTTGGAGATTTGGTGTGCCTAAAACAAGCTCTTTAGTACCAGAAAAAGCAGTGCTAGGCATGTGAAATCCCTAATGAGAAGGATGAGAGTGAGGTCTGGTGAAAGGGAACCCACAAACACAAGCAATAGATTGAACTTTGACTTACCAAAATGAAGGGCTCTAGGGACTCAAGTTAGATTATGAACCCTGACAACTGACAGTTTATATATATATATATATATATATATATATATATATATATATATATATATATATATATATGAGATTAATTTAGTCTGTTATCAGTGAAATCCTTACTGATGCCTTGAAAGGTGAAAATTGGAAAGAGAACAAAACATACCCAGAAACCTGAATTATGGCACAACCGTTATGATACACCAAATTATTTGCATCACTAAGTCAGTTACCTGTAAATTAATATAAACCTAAAGAGAAGAAGGAAGGAAATATATAGATACCGGAAAAGTTAATAAAATGTACAGCATTTATCTGCTTACAAAGTCTACATTTCTAACTTTCACTTCAAATATTACAGGAATTATTAGTCGAGAAGCTTTTGCTGCATTTGAATACAAGTAACACTTACCAAAATAGTATGTGGCTACTCAGTGCTTGACACCAGGTCACATCTGTGTTTGCACTCTATTCTGAGGGAGTTTGTGACACCATGCTACCTGGATCAAGCGTATTACTTGTTCACTAATTTCAACATGGAGCAACCATATATTCTGGAAAATGTGTTGGGTTTGTCAGTCATGTGTAGAATTTAGGTGAGTGGAAAGGCTCAGTGATATACAAGTGTTATATTACTTTACTGAATTACTCTGTTTATTTCCTAATAGATGGTAATGTTTCAGTCTTACATCACACCTCCACCAGGAATATAATGAATACCTACTGAATAGGTTATGTACAGCAATTATCACCTTTGTCTTGAGCATGCGGAACCTTGCAGTAATGAAATGAAAGTCATTATCACATTATTAATTTACATGTGCAGTTACAGCATAACACTGAGTCATTATCACTTTACATTCCTGAAAGGATACATGCAAAAAGAAAAAGAATAGGCAAGTCTTGTTATTTTTTCATGTACCCTTTCATGCACTCTTTCTGTGAATCTGCTGTTACTCTCCCTCTACTTACTACAAAGTAAAAGAACTGTAATTGTATGTTGTACTCATATGTACAAATACTTCATGTTATGACTCAGGTTATAAAAATTATGATAATGTTAATATTTGGTTGTACAAGTCTGCTAGGGAACTTGTCAACATGCTGAGTAAAACCTTATTTTTTCAGATGGTAGAAGAGCTATCTGTATGCTGTACACATGTACAGATATCAAAGTGTGTTTAGGGCTTGGGTTATGAAAATTATGATTTTTTTTCATATTCTGATAAATAATGTTGCTAGGGAACATGTCAATGTGCTAAGTAATACCTCATTTTGAAGACTGTATTCATACAGATAACATGGTAAGAGAACTGTGTCTGCATGCTGTACACATGTACAGATATCAAAGTTTGTTTAGGATTTGGGTTATGAAAATTCAGATTTTTTTCATATTTTGGTAAATAAATTTGCTAGGGAAGATATCAACATGCTAGGTAATACCTCATTTTGAAAACAGTATTCATACTTACAACATAGTAAAAAAGTGTGTCTGTATGCTGTACACATGCACAGATATCACCATTGGTTTAGGACTTAGGTTATGGAAAGTATGATTTTTTTTCATATTTTGGTAAATAACGTTGCAAAGGAACATGTCAATGTGCTAAGTAATACCTCATTTTGAAGACAGTATTACTCCTTACAACATGGTAAAAGAAGCGTGTCTGTATGCTGTACACATGTACAGATATCACCGTTGGTTTAGGACATAGGTTATGGAAACTATGATTTTTTTTTTCATATTTTGGTAAATAACTTTGCGAGGAACATGTCAATGTCCCAAGTAATACCTCATTTTGAGGACAGTATTACTCCTTACAACATGGTAAAAGAACTGTGTCTGTATGTTGTGCACATGTACAGATGGCACCGTTTGTTTATTCTTGTAGGATTGTGAAAATTATACATTTGCCATATTTCTCATTATTACGCCCATGTCTTGGCAAGGGAATATGGTGATGATACAAATGATGCATCATTTTGAACCTGACATTGAGCCACACAACTTGTACACCAATATGTAGCCTCTGTCTGTTACAGGTAAAGAGGTCTTATGCTTTGTTTATTTATCGATTATGAGAAATATTATATTAACCATATTTCTGTGAATAACTCCATAAAGGAGCATCAGACAGTAATTGTTAAGGTATCATTTTAAAGCTGACATTCATACAAACAAATTAATTACACATTGTATGGGTCTGCATGGTACACTGACCAATATATTGTAATTTGTTTTACCAAAAAGGTAAACATTATGCACAATATCAACATTATTTGGCAAATATTTAATAATGACTTAGATACACACTATCAACATTTACACTGTTGGAAAGGCCAGTGTCTGCTGAACAACTTTCACATTTACATTTTTAGTCTCTTATAGTCAAAGAGTTATGAACTTTTGTTTTATGTATAGTATTAGAAATGGATTGTCTGAAAATGATCTCAGGCTGCACTGTTGTTCCTATGGTGGAAGTAAGCAGGCAGCATTTTCTGAGCTGCTCCGCAGTGAATGAGTTAAGAGGCAGGATTTGAATGTGCCATACAATGCTTAACTGACACTGACTGGATGGTTTATAAGTGATGTATAATGTTTGCAACTATAGTTGTTTCAATGGTGTCTGTGAAGTAAACTGTTTGCAACTAAAGTGGTATCATTGTGTATGTTTTTCATTTATATAAATGTAATAATGCCTTTGTAATATGTGAACATTTAATAAAGATGTTTGGAGAAAAAAAAGAATTTGTCCAGCTCCTTGGAGACATTTTAGGCAAAGGCAAATTGACAAACCTACCAACAAAGAAAATAAAACCCAAAAACCTAAAGATGTTTGCTGAATGGTAGGAGCATAAATAAGAAACTTTACAACCTATAAGCTCTCCTCACTCTAGAAAATACAGACATCTGTGCCATTAGTGAGACATGGTTTAAATCCACAGAAAGTACTCCAGCAGTACCTTCCACACATTTTGACCATCAGCTGCACAGACTGGGACATAAAGTGGTAGGATTTTGATCTACATTAGCAATAAATTTAACACTAGGTTGTTTAAACAGGGTGATGCCCTGGAGTTTTCTATATCCAATAAGCTCTACATTACCATCTATGTCAATTGCATCCCATAGCTGATTCCTAGACTTACTGAAGACACTCACCATTAAATCTAGTACACTATTTATGAGAAACTTTAACTACCCTTCTGTAGACTAGGAAACATGCACTGCCTCATAATCATAGGCAGAATAATTCCTGGACTTTAATAACACAAATACCCTGGGCCAGACTGTACTCACACCCACCAGAGGTTCAAACATACTGGACCTAGTATTCACCAAAATGGGAGAGGACTGCATTTCCCCCTCCACAGTATCACATCCTCACTGGTGAGGTCAGACCACTGTGTGGTCTCCTTCAAAATAAAAGTCAACATGGGAATCCCAGCAAACCTTATAACAGTTTGGAGCTATTCCAAAGCAAATTGCAGCCTATAAAGTAATAGTTTGTCAAAACTCAATGCCACTTCTAATTCTATATAGAATTGTTCACAGTGACCCTGTACAGCCCATGTAAATGGTTGTATAGAGGCTACTGTACCTACTAGAAGTAAGCCCAAAACAAACCACACTGGTGGAATCCTAACCTTGATAGGGTATACAACGAAGAAAAAAGTCATAGCTAAAATTATGAAGTTCAACTCCCATAATGATAAGACCTCACTAATTAAACTAAACAGGAAACTAAAATGACTAATTAAGTCCAGCAAGACCAATTACAAGTTCAAGATCCATCATAGGCTAAAAACAACCACAAGTCCTTCTACAGCTATGTCCATAACCTCAAAGGCAGCACACATCAGTGTGCTGAACTGGTTGTCAATGGTGTCACCTTCATTGAGCAGAATGACATAGCAGATCTGCTGGCTGATAAACGCACTTCAAATTTCACCCCACTCCCCTGCCCTGCCTCTCTACATGAAGTACCTACCAATATAACCCCCCAGCTATTAGCAGGGAGCAGGTCCTGGCAACACCCACTAATGACAAAAACACAGCCTCAATGGCCTCTGGCAATATCCTGGGATGCCTCCTAAATAGCTTGAACTGTGACCTATATGGACCATTTGATTCATTTTTTCAAGTATAGCATCAAACTAGGCTTTGTACCATAAGCATGGAGGACTGCAACCATTATCCACTTCACAATGGAGGGCCATCAACTGACTACAGAAACTACAGACCCATTAATCCTACTAGTCATACCCATTAGTCTAACTAGTCCAATATGCAAAGCCATGGAATGAATTATCAAGGAAATGATCAACAGAAATGTAGGCAGTTTCATACCTTGGACACCGCACAGTTTGGCTTTGTCAAGGGAAGGTCATGCCTATTAAACCTGGTAGATTTCTTTGAGAAGGTCACTAAAGCAATAGATGAGGGGAAAATGATGTATACTGCCTACCTGAAGCTGGCTAAGGCATTTGATACACTATCCCACTTGGGTATAGCTGACAAAAGAACAGATAAACCATTACATAACTCAATGGATTGACAGCAAGCTCACAAGCAGGACCCAGGAAGTCAGCATTGATGAGACCACCTCCATTAAGAGATTGGTCATCAGTGGGGTACCTCAGAGATCCTTGCTGGAACCGCTCCAATTTGGTAATTCCTTCACTGAGATAAAACCTAACATCAAGAGTCTTTTTGCTGACCAATTTCACAGATGACTGCAAATTGGGAGCTATCATACATTGCCCCCATGACACAAACATCTTACAAGAGAGTCTAACACAGACAAATGATTGGTGCCAAAGTCAGGGATTAAAACTCAATGCCAAGAAATTCATTAGATTGCCTTTTGGAAAAATGGCCACCCACACTAATTATTCCATTGATAATACAACCTTAAGAGTTGACCCAGTAATCAGGGGTCTGGGAACATATGTAGATAGTAATCTGGCCTTTGACAAACATGTAGCCAAGGTAGTTAGAAAATCATTCTATGTTGCCCAGATTATAAGTCAGGGCATTGCATTAACCGCCAGGGAAGTCATAGTGCCAATTTATTCAGCCCTTATCATTGAGTATAATATCCCCCTTTCATAATGTAACTAACCAGATATATGCAACAGTTAGAATGCCCCAAAACTTTCCTTATCAGGAAATTCTAGGGCATAAACACATTGTCCTATATGGATCACCTTAAAGCCCTATCTCAGTACTTGCTCTCCTACAGGTTATTGAGAGATGACATAAGTATGGCATAAAAGGCACCCTTGGATCTAGGTCTGATGGACATTTTGCACATCTACAAAATGAACAGCATCAGATCCACTAGATCCAAGGATTTACATTTTCTAGTAAAACAAATAATACATGTTGGTGAAATAGATATGTGTCTCAGAGGATTCTCACCCATGTGAAACAGACCATCCTTGACCAATGGGTGGGAAATCAGAAATTCACCTGGCCTGGCTCCCATGTCTCTGACAGAGGCAGACAGTTACTATGCCCAAACTAACATACCCCCCATATAACCTTTAGAAACTTCCTAACCAACATACCCCCTCCTAATAAGTGCCCATGATACATGGAGACACAATTAGGTTGGTTGCACGGCTAGGCTTATAAAGGCCCTGGTCATCATCACAAACAAACACTAACTTTTCCCCTAGTGCTATTCACACACTATCACAATCCCATCTATACTACCTCCTACCTTCAAGTGAAATATCACCGCCTCTCTCACACTAAATACACAAAGGTTAGCCTCAAAAAGCTTTTTGAATACTTCCACTATACTCATCTTTATCTCAACCCTATATTAAGTCACTCACTACTAGATGGCGACATTCACCCCAACCCAGGACCCAATGTCTCCCCACCTCTCTCTAACTGCTATCACTTTAAAACTCAACCTTTACCCCCTACTAAACCCCCTAAATCTCTCTCTATTGCTCATCTAAACATACGCAGCATCTGTAATAAAATTCCACTAATTCATGCTCTCCTAGATGTCCAACAATTTGATATCCTCTGTCTAACTGAAACATGGCTAAAACCCTCAACATATGATAACGAAATCACCCCCCAGGTTACAATATTCTAAGGCAGGATCACCTTAAAAAAAAGGTGGAGGGGTTGCTATTCTCTATAAAACCAGCCTACAGATAAGTAAAGTTAACCATAACCCACCATTTGACAATAATGCTGAAATAATAATCTCTAAGCTTCAGCTCAACCCACATAAAACAATTAACATTATCTGTACCTATCTTCCCCCAGGTAAAAACCTCAACACATTAGAAGACCTATTAAACTGGTTCTCTCTAAATCTTCCTCAAGAAACAATAATATTAGGTGACTTCAATATTGACTGGAATTCATGCAAACAAACTAATCCTTCTACCCTCATCAACCTGCATGGCTTCTCCCAAACCATTAACTCCCCAACAAGAAAAAACAAACCTAATAATAAAGAAAGTATTCTTGACTGGATACTAACAAACAGTCCCCAGCAAAAATATACAACAGGAACCCTCCCAGATGACCTTAGTGACCACCTACTTACATACATTATTAGGCATAAAGCAAGTATGACCATCCCTACCCAAGTCAGAGCATCCCGCAGCAAAAAATTCTTTGACCCTGATCAGTTTCTAAATGACCTCAGGCAAGTTAACTGGTCACCCCTTAAATCCCTGCCCATAGAGGAAGCTGTTCATTTCTTTAATAACACTTTTCTAACAATCCTGGAAAATCATGCACCTATGCGGTTAATACGAATTAAATCTAAAACAGCCCAATGGCTCTCACATAACACAAGGAAACTTATCCTTAGTAAAAATAAAGCCTGGGCCAAGTGGAGAACCACTAAAAATACAGCTGATCATCTTACCTTTAGACAGCAAAGAAATATGACAAAAAAAGCTATCCTGCATGACAAAAAAAACTACTTCACCCAGCTACAACAATCTTTGCTTCAACAGCCAAAAAAAATCTGGAATACCATTAATATGCTAGTAACTCCAGGTAAAGTTGCCACACCAAATCCACTAGGCTCTAACCCAGACTGCCCTTTACAAACAGTTAATGAATTTAATAATTTCTTTACTTCTGCGATATTAAAGCTAGCAAATCAACAATGCCCAGACACATCTAAACTATCCAGTCCAAGCCCAACCCCTCCTCCATTTCACCTCAAACCTATACCCACCTCTTATATTTTATCCCTACTTCAAAAATTAAAACCCTCAACCCCCTCAGCTGACGAACTTCCAGCTGAATACCTTCAAATAAGTGCAAAAGCTATTGCATACCCTATCTCTATACTGATTAACAGGACCTTAGAAGAAAGTACTATTCCATCAGTCTGGAAAATCTCATACATCATCCCTCTCTTCAAAGGAAGAGACTCTACTGAGTATTCTAACTTCCGCCCCATAGCACAACTATCTCCTCTTGCAAAAATAATGGAGAAATGTATCCACAAACAGTTACTTAACCACCTACTACACCACAATCTCCTAGCTAATTGCCAACATGGTTTTCGACCATTTCATAGTGCAACTACTGCCTTACTATCCTTTATTGACTCTATTAACAACAATCGCAACAATAATACCCCTTCCTCAGCTTTCTTTGTAGACCTGTCTAAGGCCTTCGACATGGTCAATCACCAACTCCTCCTCCATCGCTTAAAGTCCCTCTCTCTAGATAATTCCAGCTTAAACTGGTTTACATCCTATCTGGATAACCATAAACAGGCAGTTCTGTGGCGCAACCATCTCTCAGATCTCCTCCCCACCTCTATAGGAGTCCCCTAAGGCTCTATCTTAGGTCCTCTACTATTCTCTATTTTTATAAATGACCTTCATCTAACTACTCCTCTATCAACGTGTATTCAATATGCAGACGACACTACGATTATCTGCTCAGCCTCCTCACAGTCTGAACTTCATTCTCTCACTCAAAAAACCTTCTTGACTACTGAACAATGGTTTTCTAATCACTGTCTCCTCCTCAACCCCAAAAAAACTAAACTACTGCTTTTTTCACCAACTCACCTGTCTCCTTCCCTTGATTTTACTCTTTTATCCAGTAACGGTACCCTTATCTCTACTGACCAGACCACTAAACTCTTAAGCATCACAATTGACAATCAATTAAAATTTGACACTCACATCAACACCATAATAAAATCTACTAACAGAAAACTAGGCTCACTCTACAGAATCAAACCTTTCTTAACTCCAGAAGCCAGAACTACAATAGCTAGAACCCACTTAATCTCTACCCTACTATATGCCTCCCCCATATTTACCAATCTTACTAAGAATAATCTTAATAAACTTGCAACAGCATATAATAATATTGCCAGATTTGCTGCTAACTCTCCTTACAGAACCCATCATTGTCTAAATCTCAAAAAACTAGGCTGGCTTGAATTACCCCATCTAATTCATCTTAATCAACTTACTATTGCACATAATGCCCTTTATCACCCTGATTACACTCCAATGCTCTCCACCCTTATTAAACCATATTATAACCTGAGGAACCTACGCTCCTCAAACAAAATATTAATCCACACCTTCTTATCACATAACCTAGCAGGTGATTCCATATTTTCTAACTCAGTTGGTAAAATATGGAATCAACTACCACAACATCTCACTTCCCTAACATCACTTCAACTTTTTAAAACCAACCTAAAACTCTTCCTATCCAACCACTGGCTATGTTCTTGCAACAATCCTGACTAATAATTCTCACCTTCTACTGACTCTGTTACCTTCCCACAGCTTACTTACTAATTCCAGACTACTTGATTCTCTTCAGCAACTAATGTTTAATACCAGAATTTTTCTTCTTTTCAACCCTACTTCATATTAAATAACCTCACATCCTGTGTTTTTCCAACCATCTCTGTGTTATTTTCATTCTTTGTGTAAATACATTTTAGCCTTCTATTCTACCCTATTTAAAATCAAATGACCTCACACCCTGTGAGTTTTTCATCCATTCCTGTGTTACTATTATTCTTTGTGTAAATACTTTTAAGCCTGTTTTTTCGTTTAACACTGTAAACTAGCAATTCACTACTATTCTGTAAATTTTTTTTTTCTATGATATATTGCTCATTGTGAATTACTATTGTGTTATTTTCTTTATAATTTTCTGTTGGTTTAATTTCTCTAGTTGCATTGTATAATTAGTTAGTTGCATTGTATTACTTCTGTTGCATTAGTACTATTTTAGCGGAGCTTTTCTCCTCGGGCCTCCACTGAAAATGGACATGTATCCAGTTGGACTAGCCCGGTTAACAAATGTAAAATAAATAAATAAATAAATAAATAAATAAATAAATAATCTAGTATTTACCTATAAACCTATAAAATAAATAGAAAATGAAGTTATGCATTATCTGCAAAGTAAAATATTTAGTGAGGATAATCCAACACAGACAATGTTGTAGCATGGTGGAATAATGGGTCCCCAGATTAAGGAGATGCAGATAACAGGTGACATCTGAAGAAGATTTGTGACATGGTGATAATCGAGCATTCTGTAAGAGCATGGTACAAAAGTCCAATTGAAGTGGCATAGCAAGGGAAAGAGCAGGAATCTATGGCAACTCTGATATAGGTAATTTTGCCAAGTGATGGGCCAATGGTTTGAAGGAGCATCAAGTGCATCTGTCACAGTTTGATGTTCTGGAACTTTCAATAAAATACTCACAGAAAGCAGACAGCAAAGATGATGTGCTCATTTCAGAAGAAAATGATTTTTAAGGGAAGACCTACTTGATTTAATAGAAATGGACAGACATACTAAGATAGCTGAAAGAAATAGATTACAGAAATGAAGATAAAAGAAGACTGGTAAAACATAAACACAGTAGTAAGGACTATAAAGAGAAATCCATGTGATAAAACAGAAATCAATAGAATATATTACTCTGCAGCTAAAATGGTGCCACAAAAATATAGAGTATCAAAGGAAAGAAAGGGGAAGCACTGAATAGAAAAAACTATAATGCAATTAAGACAAGAAGTGTCACTGTAAGAAAAATATAGAAATGGGAAAAGATCATCAAAAATACTTAGAAAGACAGATGTGGTAAAAGCAACACATAGTACCATAAAATACCAGCTGCTAACAAATACTATTGCCAACAATAAACTGAAAAGTATCAGCATTGGCAGAAAAACTTAGAAGGTAAGCAGATAAATAAAAAGGAAATGTAAAAAATAAGCAATTCATTGATAACTCAAAAATGTTTATAAGAAATTGAGAAACAAAGTAAAAGGAATAGAAGCACAACCAAAAAAGTAGAAATAGGCACATTTTGTAGAAGTATTTATGACGACTGTGTTGAACATGACAAACTTACTGAAAGAATAAAGGAGTTACAAGAAACAGTAATGATCTCTAAATTAAACAATATGAAATAGGATGACATAACAGCCATAAAAACTGAGACAAAATTAAAAAAAGCACCTATTTAGAAAACCTTAGGCTCAGATGCAACACCTAATTTCTGAGTTCTGTCAGATGACAGAGTTTTCAGAAACTCAAAATTCATATGGTTGAGACCATATGATCAAGTTTACGAAAACTTGAACATAAACCCCCTAAAAAAATCTACCTTTTTAAAAGTTTTGTAGGGGGGCAAGCCCCTCCTGCACCCCCACACCCCCTGCAAGTTATGCAGTGAGGAAAAGGATAAATTTCTCAATCTATAATGTATTGTGATCTCCATTCAAAAGCTTTGAGTTTTCAAAAACATGATCATGTAGTCTTGACCATGTGAATTTCAATTTTCTGAAAACTCAATCAGCAGATAGTGACTCAATTTCTGGCAAAAGGATTAACATCTTTACACAAAGATTTAGCCCTGAGTAAGTATTATTTATTTGCACAACCCAAACAGACACAAACTTGGCTAACAACAAGAAAATCTATAATCCTCCTTAAGAGTGAACTTGCAAGTCATCTTAAGAACTATAGATCAATAACTTGCTTTCCAACAATACATACAGACTATATAAAAAATTCCATTATGGCAATTGTATAAAAAGATAACAAAAGAAAGTCATATGAAACAAAGAATCATTTATTGCTAAATAAAGTCATAGTAGAGAGTTGTAAAAGGGGAAAGAATATAAGTATGTCATAGATAGATTGCAAAAAAATAGCAGGTGACAGCATCCCACATTCATGGATGCTTACAGATGTATAATGTACACCCTGCATTAATCAATTACTTTACAATAACCATGAAACAGTGTTAGACCACTTTACGGTTGAACTATGACAAAGGACAAATTATTATCCCAGGATACAAATGCAAGGATGGATGTTTCAGGGTAATTGTTAGCACTGATGTTTGGTCTTCAACGTAACCCATTGAGCTGTTTACTCAACAGATTAGGCTATGGTTACAATTAGGCTCCCAAAATTAAACTTGCTTAAAGACTTCTCATCTACTTTTTCTGGATGTCTTAAAATTCTATAGTTCGTCAGATGAGAAGTTGAAGGCACAACTGCAAATGAATAAAACTTTCTCAGATGATATAAGAATGTAATTTGGTCTTGACAAATGTGCAAAAACATTTAAAACAGGAAAGCTGCAACACCAAGAAAATATTAACCTGGGACAGTGATGTGATATAACAGAACTTGAGCAAAAAAGAATGTGTACATATTTGGGAGCAGATGAAAGATTAGCAATAAAATATGAACAAATATAAATAGAACTCAGTAAGAAATACTTCAGAAGATGACAACTAATAATGAAAACTGTATGTGTATGTGATAACTGATATAGTTGGTACAAATGTTTGCGGCCAGTGTAGTATATGTAAATATGTAAAACCATTTTTTGCTAATATTAATGGAATTTCATTTAGACCTAATAATAATTTTTCATGCAACTCTGTAGGGGTTATTTACTGTATTAGATGTCCATGTAAATTATATTATATTGGTGAGACAAAGAGAAAATTTAAAACTAGAATGCAAGAACATATTAGAGATACTAAAAGAAGAGTATTAACTAGTCCCATTGCTTTACATTTTATGGAGTGTCATAATAGTAATGTTGAACTATTTGAGTGTTGTATTTTAGAAAAATTTTTTATTAAGAAAGGTGACGATAGATTAATTAAAAATATCTTGCTATTTAAAGAAACTATTTATATTCTGAAATATAACACTATGTCACCAAACGGTTTAAATTTAGAAGTAAACTGGAAAAGTTTATTATAGATTTTGTATTGTTAGTATTGTTAGTTCTTTTTTATATTGGAAGTTCTCTCTTTAAATAATATTCTGTTTTTTGATTGAATAATTTATGTAATTGTTTAATTAATTGTGGTATATATTGGAGTGGGTGTGTTTTTGTAACTTGTACTCATTGAAGGCTATTATGCCGAGGCACTAAGCTGGATTAAACATTTTGTGAACTGGCGTTGTTTTTTGGCTGTTGCCTTTTCTCCTTCTGTTGTTTTTGATAATAATGAAAACTGCTTTGACATCTTGGAATAAGGTCCAAACTATAAATCAGTTTGTTCTTCATCTTCTAACTAACAATTTTGGGGTGACTGACTGACCAGAAAAAGTACTGGATCAGTTGCAGAAGAAAACAATACAAATGCTTCATGATTATTGAATGACACATAAAAATCAGTGTATACCAAGATTATATATTCTACACTCTGAAAGATATATGAGCCTCCTTGAAATTGATTACATACTTATCTGCAGACCTTACGAGATCCAAACATAGTAAAAGTTTTAAAACTTGAGGAGAAGAACTCTAAGATGAAATCTTTGCTTAGTTTAGAAGAAACATTTTTGTATCAAGTAGGAATGGAAATCAAACCATAAGGAGACAAAATGAGACAACAACTGAATGTGCCAAAAAATAAAAAAGCCCAACAGCAACAAAAGAAAGGATCAGATGAGAAGGAAAGACAATTGGAAAATCTATAAATATAGTGACAAGTATAGAGATCTCCTAGGATGGTTGAAACGACAACTACAAATTGATGTATTTATACTTTATCCTTATTATCCTTTGAGGCAAGATTTCATACAGAAATATTTAAGTAGTGGTGGAGTGAAACCAAAAGATGAAAGACTAATAATGATTGCCCAGGATAGTAGGCTACATATACATTGGCTTCAAAGTCCATCAAAAATGTGGGGAAAAAGACAAATGCAGGTTCTGCAAAAAAGAACTGGAAACAGTCACACATCTTGTTGCTGGGTAAGATGCAGTCCTGACAGAGGGTCTGTATACTGAAAGGCACAATAATTTGGCAAGACTGCTGCACTGGGGATTGTACAAGCACTGCCATACAAAAGTAGCTGAGAAGCATTGTAAATACGATCCACAAAGCATTATAGAGAATGGTGACGTTTATATCATCTGGGACCACCCATTGCCAACAGTTCAAAAAGTAGATAAAAAGAAACAGAAGTCTATGAAAAAGGACAAAACAATGATCACTGAAAATATTACACCCAGTGATTACAGTGTCTTACAGAGACGGAAAGTCATAAAATTCCAGGATTTGAAAACAGAAACAACAGCAGTGGGTAAGAAGATATCAGATAGTTCCAAAAAGCAGTAGGAACAACAGTTCTAATAAAAAAGAATTTACAATCATACTTTTATATGCTACTAATACATGTAACCCTGTATGAATTATAGAAGGGGGTAATTCAGGGCATATCACAGGTGCTGAGAACTCTTGGCTAATATCAAAGACTGAAACAATACTACTTTTATTAGCTCTAACCATACCCTGACTTATGTATGGCATTAGAAATCCAAAATACTGATAGAAGTTAACCAGAAATAAGCTGTTGTACTGTCCTCTACTGGATGCAGAGAAAAAAGAGGTTTTAGATATTTATGCAGATAATAATGTTCCCTATCTTAGGCAATTCCATTATGTGAAACTTTCTCATAAATGGCATTTCTCCCCAGATAAAATTAATAATACCAGAGATGTTGGTGATATGGCATGTGACAAGCCAATTATGTACACATGGTATAAGAATGTTGGAAAGATTGGGAAATTATACAGATGTGGGAATGGACTTTGGAAAATATTAAATGGGCAACACCAACACCTTTACTGCTGATAGGGATGTCCAGTTTAATTATTTCAAATTCTGCCTCAAGGTGTTAGGTTAAATGTTTTGTTTTTCATATGGATTAGAGTTATCTTGTCTGTACTACTGGCCACCATCATCAAATTTTGGAAGATATTTTCTGTGTACTGGGCAAAACCTTAGTAACTGGTCAAGAAGGAAAGTAGATATAAGTGTGTGGTCAGAGCTCCCTTAAGTATTGACATAAGTTAAGCTGAATCAGTGGAGAAATATTATTTTAAGCCATCTTATTTATTATATCTCAATTATGTTTTGCAATTTGGAGGATGGGAATGATTCAAAAGGTTATGCTGTATAAGATATATTATTAAAGTTTATCTGTTGGATGTTTAAGAAAGTCTGTCTATGCCATGACAAGGCCATTTTCAGAATAGACCCAGGAAGACAAACTCCACAGTTAACAAATCTTGCAAGAAGAGACATAATACAGTACAATGCAAAACAGCAAATGTTAACTATCACATGCAAGAAACTAAAATTATTATACAAAGAAAGAAAAAAGAAAAGAGTTAGATCCTACAAAGTATTATATTCTGCAGAGTAACATTTCAGTTTAGTGTAGCTATGAAAATGATAAGAACTCCCATTAGGTTAATTACAGGTCCAACAGAATTTGAATGACATTATTCATGGATAGCAGTTTGTTTGCTAAGGATTACTAGGTGTGGCTAAGCTAAAGCCACATCATTACTGTCTTCAGTGCTGGACATGTTTGGATGATAGTGAGTACCATAGCATTACTGTCTTCAATGCTGGAGATTTGTTTGGGTGATTGGGAGTACCAGAGCATTCCTGTCTTCAGTGGTGGACACTTGGCAGATGTCAGTAGGACTAGAATGCTATGGTACACCCCATTACTTAAACAAAAATCCAGCAAAGACAGGAATGCTATGGTACTCCCCATCACCCAAACAAATGTACAGCCCTGAAGACAGCAATGCTGTGGTACTACTCATCACCCAGAAAAATGTCCAGCACTGAAGCATTACTGTCTTCAGTGCTGGACATTTGTTTGGGTGGTGGGCAGTACCATAGCAATACTGTCTTCAGTGCTGGACATTTGTTTGGGGAATGTGGAATACCATAGCATTCCTGTCTTCAGTGCAAGACATTTATTTGGGTGATATGGAGTACCATAGCATTACTGTCTTCTGTGCTGGGGATTTATTTATTTATTTTTTTATGATAGGGAGTGTCATAACATTACTGTATTTTGTAATGGACATTTGTTTGGGTGATTTGAAATATGACAGCATTACTGTCTTCAGTAATGGACATTTGTTTGGCTGATGAGGAGTACCATAGCGTCACTGTCTTCAGTGCTGGACATTTGTTTGGGTGAAGGGGAGTACCTCAGTGTTACTGTCTTCAGTGCTGGACATTTGTTTGTCTGATTAGGAGTACCACAACATTCCTGTCTTCAATGTCAGGCATTTGTTTAAGTCACAGGGAGTACCACAGCATTCCTGTCTTTAGGGCTGGACATTTGTCTGGGTGATGGGCAGTACCACAGCATTACTGTTTTCAGTGCTGGACATTTGTTTGGGTGGTGGGCAGTACCATAGTAATGCCATCTTCAGTGCTGGACATTTGTTTGGGGGATGTGGAATACCATACTATTCCTGTCTTCAGTTCTGAACATTTGTTTAGGTGATGGGCAGTACCACATTATTACTGTCTTCAGTGCTGGACATTTGTTTGGGGGATGTGGAATACCATAGCATTCCTGTCTTCAGTGTGAGACATTTGTTTGGATGATATGGAGTACCATAGCATTACTGTCTTCTGTGCTGGACATTTATTTTCTTTGATGATAGGGAGTACCATAACATTACTGTCTTTTTTACTGGACATTTGTTTGGGTGATTTGAAGTATGACAGTATTACTGCCTTCAGTGCTGGACATTCATTAGGGTGAAGCGGAGTACCGTAGCATTACTGTCTTAGATGTAGGATATTCTTTTGGATGAGGGGAATACCATAGCAATACTGTGCTCAATGCTGGACATTTTTTTGATGGAAAGTACCATAGCATTCCTGTCTTCAGTGTTGAACATTGGAATACCATATAATTACTGTCTTCAGTACTGGACATTTCTTTGGTGATAGGAAGTGCCATAGCCTTACTGTCTTCTATGCTGGACATTTGTTTGGGTACACAACATTATTGTCTTCAGAGCTGGACATTTGTTTGGATGATTGGGAGTACAACAACATCTCTGTCTTTAGTGGTGGGCATTTGTTTGGCCGATGAGGCGTCCATAGCATTACTGTCTTCAGTGCTAGACATTTTTTGTGTGATAGGGAGTACAATAACATTACTGTCTTCTGTGCTGGATGTTTGTTTGGGTAATGGATAATACCATAAAATTACTGGCTTCAGTACTGGACATTGGTTCAGGTGATGTGAAATACCATAGCATTACTGTCATTAGTATTTTGGATTTATGATTTGTGTTATGTCTTATGGGCAGTATTTCAACATTTGGAGAGATGAGGAATGCATTTCTTCACTGTGTTTACTGTTTGGTCTATATATGTATGCAAAATATGTGTCCTTAGACCTGAGAGATCTATATGTGGCATACCATAGCATTATAGTCTTCATTGCTGGACATTTGTTTGTGTGATGGGGAGTATCTTAGCATTCATGTCTTCAGTGCTGGGCATTTGTTTGTGTGATGGGGAGTACCATATCATCACTGTTCTCAGGGCTGGACATCTGTTTGGGTGATAGGAGTAACACAGGATTACTGACTTCCATGCTGGACATTTGTTTGTGTGTGAGAAGTACAGCAGCATTACTGTACTCTCTGCTGGACATTTATTTGGTGATAGGGAGTGACATAACATTACTGTCTTCTGTGCTGGACAATTGTTTAGGTAATGTGGAGTATGACACTATTACTCTATTCAGTCCTGAACATTTGTTTGGATGATGGGGAGTACCATAGCATTGCTATCTTCAGTGCTGGACTTTTGTTTGGGTGATGGGTAGTACCACAGTATTACTGTCTTTGGCGCTGAACTTTTATTCAGGTGACTGGGAGTACCAGAGCATTATTGTCTTCACTGCTGGACATTTGTTTGGGTGATTAGGAGGACCACAGTATTACTCCTTCAGTGCTGGACATTTGTTTAGTGATGGTGACTACCATTGCATTCCTGTCTTTAGTGCTGGACCTTTGTTTGGGTGGGGGTAGTACCACAGCATTGGTGTCTTCAGTGTTGGACATTTATTTGGGTGTTGGGAAGTAACACAGTATTACAGCCATCAGTGCTGGACATTTGTTTGGGTGACGAGGAGTTCCATAACATTGTTGTCTTCAGTGCTGGACATTTGTTTGATGATGGAGAGTACCATAATATTACTGTTTTCAGTGGTGGACATTTGTCAGGTGTGGGCAAGACAATAATGCTATGGTACTTCCCATCACCCAAACAAATGTCCATACTGAAGCATTGCTGTCTTCAGTGCTGGATATTTGTTTGGTGGTAGGGAGTGCACTGAAGTACTGCTGTCTTCAGTGGTGGACATTTTTTTGGTGATAGGGAGGGCCATAGCATTCCTGTCTTCAGTGCTGGACATTTGTTTGGGTGATGGGAAGTACCATAGTATTACTGTCTTCAGTGATGGACATGTATTTGGGTGATAGGTAGGACCACATCCTTACTGTCTTCAGTACTGGACATTTGTTTACATGATAGACAGTACCACAGCAATCCTGTCTTCAGTGCTGGACATTAGTTGAGGTGATGAGCAGTAGCACAACATTCCTGCCTTCAGTGCTGGACATTTGTTTACATGATAGACAGTACCACAGCAATCCTGTCTTCAGTGCTGGACATTACTTGGGGCGATGAGCAGTAGCATAACATTCCTGCCTTCAGTGCTGGACATTTGTTTGTTTGATGGGAGTACCATATCATTCCTGTCATCAGTGCTGGACATTTGTTGGATGATATGTAGGCTGGGACAGGTGGCAGCTCACATCGCAGCAGACCACCAGCCCGATCCCAAGATCCAGCTACGAGCTTTTAACTGCAGCAACTTTAATATATGCTACTGGAGCTGGAATTACCATGGCTGTTAGCACCAGACTTGCCCTCCAATAGATCCTCGTTAAAGGATTTAAAGTGTACTCATTCCAATTACATGGCCTCTAAAGAGTCCTGTATTGTTATTTCTCATCACTACCTTCCCGAGTCAGGAGTGGGTAATTTGCATGCCTGCTGCCTTCCTTGGATGTGGTAGCCATTTCTCAGACTCCCTTCTCCAGAATCAAGCCCTGATTTCCCCGTTACCAGTGGTCATCACAGTAGGCACAGATAGTACCATTGAAAGTTGATAGGGTAGACATTCAACTGTCGTGTCACCACCAAGAGTCACACAATCGGCCCGAGTTTAACTAGAGTCACCAAAGCTGCCGGGCCGAGACCCAGATTGGTTTTGGTCTGATAAATGCACGCATCCCTGGAAGTCAGTACTCATCAGCATGTATTAGCTCTAGAATTACCAAAGTTATCCAAGTAATGGTAGAGCGACCAAAGGAACCATAACTGATTTAATGAGCCATTCGCAGTTTCGCTGTATCATCCATGTGCACTGAGACTTGAATGGCTTAATCTTTGAGACAAGCATATGTTGCTGGGAGGATCAACCAGATAGGAGCAACTCTGCAGGCAGGCAGAGAGGATTACCCTGGATTTCCAATGCTGTTTCATCCTTGTCTGTTATCTTAAAAGGGGTCTATATCAAAATTCTGAAGAGGGAAAATGCCGAATGTGAAAACATCGAACCCTAAATATCGAATGGTGAAAATAGCGAAGCCCCAGAACATCGAAATCTTACCTAGGGCAAGATTTCGGTGGGCTGTTCTGTGACTTCATTATTTCCTCCACTGTGGTGTGAGAGTTACGGACCTTAGGGTTATGTTGCAGGTTAAGGTAAGTGGATAGTTAGTAATGTATGTATGGTGTAGTGTAGGGTTGTGTTTTGTTAACTGCATGTGTGTGTATGAATTTGTTTGTGTATAGATTCGTAGGGTAAGTGTGTGATAGTTACGGACCTTAGGGTTAGGGTGCGGGTTAAGGTAAGTGGATAGTAAGTAATATATGAGTGGTTTAGTGTGGGTTGGGTTTTGTTAACTATATGTGTGCAGTTTATTTATTTTGGTGTGCTTGTGTTGTGTGTATATTTCTCGGAACAGTGATTTTTTTTCCCTGGGAAAACATTTGCTATTCTGAGCATTCCATGTTTTCAATATTTGAAATTCCAAGTTCGAACATATGGTGTTTGACATTTTCGAATTTCAAAAATATGATATAGACCCCTTAAAAGAAGGTGTCATCTGTCTGACAAATAGACTTTCACTCTGTTCTTTAACATCTGGACAAGCAAATGTGTTTACTAGGAGAACATACATTACAAATAAACATGGGAAAAACAGAATACATTTTGCTTTATTCAGCCTGGCATAAGACCATTTCACATTCTTTTTTAGCCTGGCATCATCTCTGGCTTCACAGACACAGCATGCCAGAAATATGTATATGTATAAACATAAATATATACATATATGTATATATATATATATATATATATATATATATATATATATATATATATATATATATATATTTATATATATATTTATATTTATATATATATATATTTATATATATATATATATATATATATATATATATACATATATATTTACACACACACACACACACACACACACACACACACACACACACACACACACACACACACACGTCTTTGCCATTTGATCTAAATTCACAATATCTAAGCACAACTAAATGAATAAAAGTGATGTAATGCAAGCACTAAGCTCAGAGTAAATCAAAAAAACATCAAAAAGAAAAATCTGTTTTTATAATGAGACAAGCCCCCCTGCACCCCCCACATAATGGCCTTAGTCTTTGCTACAATACCTTATTTATGTATATATACTAACCTCAAAGTTACACTGCACTGGAAAGAGGGGAAAAACACTGAACCGCATCACTGCCTTGAACAATCTAACAAACTATGGTAAACTTAATTGCAGTATTACTTATAAATTCATGAGAATACTAACACCAGTGATCATAAAATTACAGGATTTTCTTATTAAATTAGCTGTAGGTTGGGCTCTATGTCAGTTGTACAAATGCGTATAAGGATGAAGGGCCTAGCAGTGCTGAGAAATAAGATACAGATAAGGGTGAATGGTGAAGCACAAACAACATTAATGTCAAATCTCATTTTTGTCTATAGATTTAATTCTTTGTTGGGATTATATTTATTAGGTGGCTGCAGGTGGACAATGTTTGCTTTTTGGTGGGTATTGTTATATTTAATGTAATGATTTTGTGTCTGGGTTCCTTGCTGGTGCTGGTGTTTCAGCACAGTGTCGGTGATTTCCTGTAATAGGGAGAATTTTCTCTTCTCCATCATTGTATGCTTATAGAGTTTGTATATTTAAGTCTAGAAGTCCAAGGGGTATGGCCCTTACATGAGGCATGCAGCCCACCCCCCAAATATACTTGATCTGTAGTGTGTTTGGTTTGGTGTTCTGTGCTTTGGCCAAATGACCATTCATGTTTATTTTTGTCCAAGTTTTGTTTTCTTTTCTGCTTACTCTTGCTGTGGTGATGTTTGCTCTTTAATGATATAATTCTAGGTAATAGTATGCAGTGCAGGATAGTATTAGGTGAAATGCTATTAGTTCATTTTTTTAGACCATTTTGCACACACACACACACACACACACACACACACACACACACACACACACACACACACACACACACACACACAAATATTGCACATCATGTTGTAGAAGGTAACTTTTACTGCTGTAAATATTGTCAAAAAAAGACTGAAAATACATTTGATTGCAGGGACATTTGACTGAAAATCCATTTAATCGAAAACCTTCTACATAAAATATACAGCAAAAAAAAGCTTTCTTGCAGGGGGCAAGCCCTCCTACACCCCCATGTGGTGGGCTCTGCCCTCCCATACCCCACTTAATTATATATTCTAAGTCTCTAACTCCAGTCTCTAACTCCACAGTCACATAACAGTGGGGAAAAGAGCAAACATCATACACAGTGAGTCAGTGCAGGCATACACACTTCTACAAATGTGGGGCACATCTTAACAGTGGGCATTGCCAATCCACTCAAAATCTTCTAAATTATGCCGAACAAGAACTCCCATGTGCAAAAGTAATTCCAGAAAAAACATCTATAACTTTTACACTTTTCAGTGAAATCACTAGTCATTCAAAGGTACCAACAGTCAATGTACTTCCAGTCATTTTAACCTACTGTTTTTTCTTGAAATCAAAGCTACCTTTGACAAAATTGACAAAGTGATACACAACTACATATATATATATATATATATATATATATATATATATATATGTGTGTGTGTGTGTGTGTGTGTGTGTGTGTGTGTGTGTGTGCATGTGTGTGTATCAGAGAAACTTTCAAAGGTCACTAAGCCATAAGCTTGATAGGTGAATATATTTATATGTGAACTTCTGTTAAGCTGTATTTTGTCTTATTTGCTTTAAGTTCAGTAATAGGCACATAAATAAATCTGAATGATTATTTCCTTGTAACAATCATGAAGATGACATAACCTCTGTATCAAGAAGGATACAGAGCGAGGTCTCAATGTGCTCATGGATGGATGTCAAGGATTTCACAAGTTAGAAAACATTAAATACAGCATATACAAGAACATCACTAGCAAGCTTTTTTTTTCAGCTTCATCGCTTAGACAATTTTTCTGTTTTTTCCACTTGTTTATGTCATATTACAATGCTCTTTGGCAATGGAGACTAAACTTCCCAATTAATGCACATTTTTGAAGCAGATCTTTATGCACAAGCATTCTTCCTTTGTGCCAGGTCAATTATTTCTCACAATCTGTGGAAATGCTCCATGTATAAGGAATTTAAATGTATATAAGGTTATTTTTAAAGCAATATTGCACTTTATAAAATTGACTAATAATCAGTTTCTGAATACAAATGTTATTAATTGAACTGAAAGTTACTGCTGCCAAAATGTTCCTATAGCAGTGGTTGTACAATGACTCAACATCTTGTCTACAGGCATTGTTACATGAAGCCAGAAACCATTGGTGGTATTACAGTTTAACAGCAGTGCTGACTTTAGTTTATGCAGGCAATTTGCATGCACTGATTATGATTGTACAGTCCTTGATATATCATTGTAATGTCTTCACCAAGGATGAAATCAGAACTTTGTTACAGCAACCATCAAGTCTTAAGTATCAATATCTTACAAAAAGAACCTTGCTTCCGTGACTGTGTTACCAAAGTCAGTACCATGTTAAAATGTTTAAGACTGAAGGCAAGTATTTTCCTGAAAACTGATATGTATGTGCTTATTTAATTAATTAATTCATTCATTAACTAATTAATCATTTATTTTACATTTGTTGACCAGGAAAATCAATCTGGGTACACAGGACCCTTTTTAACAGAGGCCTAGGGACAAAAAGCTCCAGGACATGCAGTACGATCAAAATCTTTTAAGTTATATAATATCAACAATGTCAGGCAGAATACAAATAAAATGTATTTTGCTTATCAAAGTTCTAAAAATATGAACACCTGCACCAGATGTTGAATATTTTACTAAGTAGCTATTGGCAACTATATAATGGCCCTGCGCAAGTGCACAATGAGGAAAATAAATTCCAGAATTAATACAATAGTCTGTTAACAGACTGGTAACTTATTTCAGTTCAGCTAGTTCTAAACTGAACATTTTCTTGCTGGACAGAGCTGTAATCTTTTTACTAATAAGATTAAAATGCATCTCTCATTGAAAAGATTACCTAGCAATGTTAGTGGTACAGCAGGTAGCACACTTGCTCTTGGTGCAGAAGACTGTGGGTTCTATTTCCACTTCAGAGAAATTGATTACTAACACTGCAGTGCAGCATAAGGGGGTTGGACTTCTGTGTGTGCAGTAATTGCTTGTGCTGGTGATAACTCAGGTGGATGTAAAAGATTCCAATACTCTGCACCACTGGCATACAGACTTGGGATTTTTAACTGAAGGAATGCTAGGGGCTGCTGCAGGTCTTTTGCATCTGTATATGCTAGGCAGGACTCCTGTGTGTGCAGTAATTGCTTGTGCTGGTGATAACTCAGGTGGATGTAAAAGATTCCCATACTCTGCACCACTGGCGTACAGACTTGGGATTTTTAACAGAAGGAATACTAAGGGCTGCTGCAGGTCTGTTACATCTGTATATGCTAGATGCTGAGGTCAGTGCTGCTGCTGTAGCTGACAATAGGCCTAGACTGAAAAGGGAATAGTGTTCGGGTCTGGGGTAACCATTCAGGGGCTACATGAGCTGGAGATTGTAGAGCACTACAGGATGGACAGGAACATGCTTCAAGAACTCACTGAGCTTTGCCGCCCTCAACTCAGACCAGAGCCAACAGAAAGGGAACCATCCCTGTGGAAACAAAGGTATGTGTAGCTCTTAGGGTACTAGCTACAGGTACTTTACAAAGACCAACCGGAGACATGATGGGGATCTCACAGTTATCAGCATCCAGGGTACTCCACCAGTTCCTAGATGCTATGCTGCCACATGCCAATGAGGACATTTATTTTCCCCACACCCCTGAGGGAACGGCCAGCAGTATGCAACACTTCTACCATGTAGTGAATTGTAGATTGCACTCATGTACAAATCAAGGCACCACCCATTGAGATGGGTACAATCTACGTCAACCCCAAGGGGTATCACTCCATCAATTGCCAGTTTGTGTGCAATTCCCTGGACACTATAATGAATGTGTATGCTGGCAGCCCTGGCAGTTATCACAACTCCCCTATCTGACACACATTGCAGCTGTACCAGATGTTTGTTAGGGGAGACATCTAGCACAGTTATTTGCTGGGGGATGCTGGCTATGCACTGGAACCATGGATGATGACAGCCATCAGAAATGCACACACACCCATGGAAGAATGTCATAATGAGGCACACACAAACTAGGAACATCATAGAGAGTGTATTTGGGCTGCTGAAGTCACAGTTCCGGTATTTTGATTATATCTGGTGGAGCCCTGCAGTACTCTCCAGCCACATGTGCACAGATGTTCACAATATGTGCTATGCGACACAATATGATCCTGTGGAAACAGCTGCAACAGGATCAGCAAAGGGAAGGGATACACAGTCCCCCTTCAGTGCCTAGGTCCCCACAGCCACACCCCTAGGGGGACTCAGAGGAGGAAACCCCTGAGGATGCCCTTTAGGCAGACGTAGACATGCCCAGTATGCACTGGCCTTGGCCAAGAGACAATGGATAGCACATGCACTGACAACCTAGGGCCCTAGGGACTGACATCTTACTCCATCTCACATATGCATAGTAAAGATTATGCCAGGCAACCAACACAACCTGTATGTAACCATGTATTGGCTGTGTACTGCATGCATCAGACAGAGTCAGCCATCAACTACAGTTCTGCTAACTACTGCATTCACAAGGTAAGTCACTCACCTACATACCAGTTGTAAGGAGTACTATAATATGCTATCGTATGTATGGACCTGCTACATGTATGCCAGGGAATATAGTGGGATATTTGGAGAGATGTAACATATACATGGGACTATGGATACCCAGTCCAATAGTATGTGTTCTATAATATTCACTCAGCCTCATGGTTGGAATATTCACTACAGCAGTCAAGGGGGATGTTAAACAGTGGGGTTACATGATATCTGCACTACTGTCTATGCCAGTAGATCATGTGCTGTTCTTTCCCCACCCCCAGTGTTCCCATACAACAGTACATCTGCAATGATATATTAGCAGACCAGCCAATTCCAGGGCTGTGACATAGAACCTGGCCATACATCGTATGTCCCACATAATGCAGAGCTGGCAATGTATGTATGTATGCTATTGATTGTGTGAGGAATGGCACCTCTCTGTCTGGTGGCTGGTGTGGCTCACTGGGCTAGGGATGTTTGCATGGCTGATGATGGTGGTGATGGTTTGAATTTGGCAGCATCCTCGTCTTTTGCATGTCAGGTACTCATATGGTGGTATTGTCACAGGCTGGCATACCCCTCAATCTGTTACTGCAAGAAAGCTGGACAAAGTCAGAGAGAATGGGGGGGACAAAAGGACAACACTACAGACAGACATTACACAATCTCTGATGAACCTAGAAGGTAACTAGTATAACAGCAGGTTGCAACAGAACAGAATTATTTAAATGTGTCAGTAGTTAGTACAATTCAGTGACTGCATAATACAATATTATACCAGACCACCACAAATGTATGAGGAAAAGACCACACATATGGGGTGAAATGCTGGACATTCTGCAAAAACATGTACAGTGAGAGGTATACAGACTGTCACTCTGTGTGATGTACCCCAGTCATATATTAAGTACAGCACACAGCTAGGAATGCCTTGGGCAATTTCAGGTAACTGCTGTACTGTGGAAACAGGTGCAGCAGCCAATGTCTGCATCACACAAAATCCCGGACAGGAGTACAGGTAGCTCTGGCCTGGAGTCACCTTGTAAGTGATGACAGTCCCACTGGGCATGCTCCTACACTTAGCTAACTTGGGCTATTTGGAAATATGTCTGTAAATACAGACAGCTGCATATAGGTTCATAGGTTCATAGGTTCATACTAGGCTATCTGCCCAAGGGCAATCCATGTCAAGATTCCTCTTGAACAAGGCCAGACAAAGCCAAACTGGGTTGGATCCAAAGAACTGTGGGTTTAATTCGTATGTTAGCAATGTGTGTTGATTGTCTTTAGAGTCCTTGGCGATTTTCCTTTTGTTGTAGAGCTTGTTTTGATCCATGCAGTCCTGTAGGTGCTGGTAGAAGGCATTCACCAATCTGTATGCCCCTATCCTTCTCACTCATGATTTGTGTATCTATCAGTATGTATCACATATGCATATGATACTGATATATATATATATATATATATATATATATATATATATATATATATATATATGTGTGTGTGTGTGTGTGTGTGTGTGTGTGTGTGTGTGTGTGTGTGTGTGTGTGTATAGCTATATAGATTACGATATATCAACTCTCCACATATATCTAACACATGTACATAACATGCACACAGCAACATTTGCAGAGACATCCCTTTTACACACACACACACACACACACACACACACACACACACACACATATATATATATATATATATATATATATATATATATATATATATATATATATATATATATATATATATATATATATATATATATATATATATATATATATATAAATATATATGCCCCCACATACCCTCAGAATGCTGGGGCTGTTTGCACTTACACATTATAACAGTTGTCCAAAGGAACCAGATGAAGGATGCAACAGTACATAATTCATTTACCAACAGACCCCTGTGCCTGCGGAATGTTACCTTGTAGACAAACACAGGTGAGCAGGTTTTATAATGTACAATGTTATCAACACATGCCTTGGACAGGCCGTATTGCCCCTGGCAACATGGTTGCCTATCTAACTGCAACCAGCCACATATGGCCATACTGGTAACTGTACACACATAGCAGTGATATTAACAAGTGTCCCACTCCTAGGACACTAGATACAATAACAGTGCTATATCAATATCATTCTGCCAGCTACACATGCTGTCCAACACTAGGCTACTTTGTGTATTCCACAAGTATTGTGTCTGCAATAGCATATATAACAGATGCAACCTGTGGTACATGCGATAAGTACTGTGAGCTATAGGGTGTAATAGTAGATAGGGGTTCTAATCTCACATTAGCCAACTCCATGTGTGTGCGAGTGTCTGTAAATATATCCCCTTGCAGCACTATGGACATGCCCATATGGGCTATTTTTGTGCAATGGTTATGCATTTTACGACCCTGTGGCTGACTGCTGGCCTCCACCTTGCCCTCCTCTACAAGGCTTGCTGATGTAATCCACCTTAAGAGCAATGGCAGACAAAATGGTACAGCACTGGCAGACAAAATGGTTATGCATTTTATGGCCCTGTGAGCAGCTGCTGGCCTCTACAGTGCCTTCTTCTACAAGGCCTGCTGATGTCATCCACCTGAAGAGCATTGGCAGAGAGTTGAATATCAGGTAAAGTCTGTGGTTCATGCAATAAGTACTGCAAGCTGTAGTGTGTGATAGCAGGTAGGGGTTCTAATCTCACATCAGCCAACTGTGTGTGTGTGTGTGTGTGTGTGTGTGTGTGTGTGTGTGTGTGTGTGTGTGTGTGTGTGTGTGTGTGTGTGTGTATAACACCGAATCACAGTGGTACGAGTGCTCCTATGAGTGACTCGTAACCACAAAAGTGAAAATGGCGATAGTCCTTAATGTTCAAAAAATAGCAAATTGAAAAGAAGATTCGCTGTTTTTCAAACATTAAGGTCGAACAAAAAAAAAGAGAAGTGTAAAGCAGGAGGGCAAGCCCCCCTGCACCCACACTACTTTAATATTCTAACTACGAGATTGCACTACAGTGGGGAAAGGGACCATTTCCCGATCCCCACTATAGTGCAATCTGCCCCACAATGTCTAATGTGTAATGAGCGAATGTCAATGTGCATTTGCTCATTGCACATTCAAACCTTTTTCTGTTTGGCGTTTGCAAATCTTGTAAACTGCCTTTCACCCAGTTGCTGGTCGACTGTGTGCAATATGCACAACTAATGGTAAACCTGTAAATATATCCCCTTGCGGCAGTATGGATATGTCTATATGGGCTATCTGTGTGCAATGGTTATGCATTTTATGCCCCTGTGTCTAGCTGCAGTCCCTAAATTGCTCACCTCTACATAATCATAACTGATGTCCACCACATGTCTGACCTGGACACAGGATATTTGAAGATGTGTCAACTCCATCACCACACCTTCTAGATTTGTACATTCCCAAAACCCAGGTGACATGTAGCAAGGGTAGCAGACCTTATCACAATGTATAAATGCATGATTACGCTGACTGCACCCATTGTCCTTGATATACTGTTCTACACATATGCACCTAGGGTGCCATGCATGTATACTGCTGTGTCTTGTTGACATCATATTTCTGCTGTGCTGCCATGCCATCCTTTGCTGCTGTATTGCTGCCATACATCCATCATTTTTCCTCTCAGACTCCTGGAATAGAAACACACACAGGTCTGTGACACACCTGCCATTCTGTAACACTACTGTCAGTCCAACATCATGCAACAGATACACAAAGTGTGATGTGTAGACATGACACATGCCAGCATACAGTACCTGTTGTGGTCCATAACAAGTGGAATGGCAAAACAATACTGCCCCACACAAGTACATGTCAAGTAATATAAACTCCCTGTGCATCAGACACATAGTAGCATTTCCTTGCATTGTTGGCACATATGGCAGGGATGTGGCACAGCTATCATCACATGCATAGGGTGTGCTGTGGGGGTGCCAGAGGCCTAGGCTGTGCCAAACAGTTGAAAGGATGTGTATGAGTCAGGAAGGGGTGCAGGTTAGATGGGTCATGGAGAGGTGCCATGTGTGTCTGTTGATCTACATGTGACAGTGGTGTTTGAGTGTGTGTATATACATAGTCAAGCCCAGTGCTAGCCCTACATTTGTGTAAGTTGGACAGCTGTGGATCATACATGGTAGAGTGGACAGTTCACAGTCTCCGCCCACAAACACGGGAAATGACTCTGCCAGGAGTAGCACTGCCACCACCATGAGCAAGGTCAGATGCAATGCTACTACCTGACAGTGACTGCTGTCTGCTGAGGCTTTGTCTGCCATTGGACTGCCCAGGACCATGTACCCATGACCTGCAATCTCATGGTGTGGGCAGCACACTTTTCTTTCTAGTGCTGGAGGTACTGCCATTACAGGAGTGTGACTGTGCATGGCCACGTGGGCACTCAGATGGTGTTGCTAACCTATGTCCACGTGTCTGATGCCCAACTCCAACCAAATGTTCCAGGACAGACAGTGTGTGGTCCAAGACAGACACTGTCTCAGCCCATTATCTGTCCACTGCATCAGTGAACTGATCCAGGGTGTCCCCAGTGCAGTGGAGGTAGTCACAGATGTCAAACTATGTTGTAACCATAACCCTAAGCATCCATCTGGTATTGTGTTCAGAATGTGCCTTTGCCTCCATGATGGCCCAAAGCATGCACCAAGTGACATGTGATGTGACACCTGCAACAGGTGGTGGATTAACAGCAGTACTCCTATGAGAGCCACTGTCAATCCAACTGTGTGGGACCTCACTAACTCTCTGGCTATGGTCATTGTCTACACTCACTGATGCCATAGTTGCCACACTGTCTTGTTCAATGTCACCACCCTTTGACTGCCCAATATCTGTGGCCTCTGGGGATTGGGAATGTGTGGGCATACTAACTGTGTGCAGTGACAATGGGAACAGAAGAGGGATGTCAACCTCTGGGACAGATTTAGCCCCCAACAACTCCACCTGTGCCTCACTATGACCACCATCACCATCAGAGTCTGATGAGACACTGACATCAGGTTGTGATGGGGACAGACTCCAACCCCCCAATCACCTGTGAAACCAAGACAAAAGCAGTATATTACTACTTGCTGTTTTATGTAAGGTAGTCCACACAGACTCATACAAATGAGGATCCACAACTGCATTTCCAGTCTCACATCATCTTCTCTCTACTCCCATGTGAAACAGATATCCTCACAGCAACATACACAGACAAGTCAAGCCCTTTATAACATGCACTTCAGCCACATCCAGTTAAATTTGCCAGTACTATCTGCCTGAAGGTATATAATATGACAGTATATGTGCTAGAACTACTCATAAAACCCAGTACACGTATCTTGAGAATGAGATGCCAGTAATAGTGTCACTGCTTCAGGTATGTACCATCTCCCTTTTGCATTTGAACAGGCATCTTGGAGTAATTGCTTCATGTATACCAGGCTGTGTAGCCTCTCATAACTATAAGTACAAATGTGTCGATGGTCGTTCAAATACACACCTGTGATTACTCAGCCTATGAACTGCAGTTAACTGTTCCAGAATGGAACATACAAATATACTACTCTGGCTAAACATAACATTTGTATATAGAGCAATATGGTAGCCTTTAGCTTTCATAGAGTAGATATGATCCATAAAAAGCAGTATCCACTTACCAGGTACAGGATCATGGACATGGGCCACACCTGACAGATCTATGAAAAGGTGAGGGAGAGGTATTGTCACTAAATGTTGCAGCACTACAAGGTCATATGTACAGATATCCACATATACCGTAGCTACTGTGATAGTGGTCATATTGCTGGCATTCTGAGTATGTGTGTACAACTGAGCATAAACCCCCTCACCCCCCACTGCAGATTGAACTGACACCCATGTACAGGTATGTGGAGCCTGCCACAATGACTGAGACAGTATTACACTGGTAAACACATTACGCTTACCTGGAAACTCCTTTGTTGTGGACACTGTGGCTTTCACCTCCACGATGTATGGTCTGATGGATGCCTGGGAGCTGTTGTGTGTTCCTAAGCTCAACAGGAATCCCTCTGTGGCCAAGAGTGGTTGCTCCATCGCAGACCCTCCACCTGTGGTGGCACGATCCCTGGTAACAACAGCTGCCCTTCATCGTGCAGCATTCAGCATGTCTGTTTCCCGGTGTTGGACCTGTTCATAGGTCCTGTCCTTTTGGCCAAGCTGATTGACATCCCACACAAGGTTTACCCACAATGCTGTCTGCTATTCCCATGTATGCCTCCTCCTATAAACAAGATCTGATGGTGCTGTCCCAGTCCACCCACTATTATGTCATTCTCTGCATCTGAGAAGGGGGCATGTCTTGTGTGGTACATGGTTCCTGAAAGACTACAGAAGGGGAACACATTACAGGATGAGATACATGGACGTCCACTATGTACAGATCTAGCACAACCATAATGACCTGCATTATCCACTGCTCCCTCATGCATCATACCCACAGACTGGCAACACACTACCTGTGTGGATACAACCAAGATAATAGCAATACTGGGGTATGTCACTGTGTGCCGTGATAGACTCTGCTGTATGTTCCTACACCCAGCATTGCATTGTAATGTGGTGTGTTCCCTATGGGCAAACTCCCAGTAACATGTCATATGGCCACTTCCAGACAAATAGCAGTGTGCTATTACAACAACTATATGGGAACAGTCCAGCAACACCAGTGTGTCACAATGAGAGAAAACAATGCAAACCTGCTGTAGTATATGTTCCCTGTAGGCATCATACTGCTCAACTATACAGATGTTTCCAGAATGTGAAGATGTTTGCCTTATACTTTTGGTCATTTTTGCACAGCATTGTAGATTTCTGATAAAAGATTGGCCAATCATTGATGGTTGCTGTCAGAAAATGAAGACAAACATCTGAGTTTAAGTATGCTACTGTAATATCTGTTATTCTATTCACTTTCTTACTTTGTATGAGCAATAGTTACAGTGTCCCTAATTTTGGGCCTTTGTCCCTCCATTAATTATGGATTTGTTCAGATATCTTGCTGTAACAGGTTGACAGCTATGTTAGGCATAGCTCTCAACCAGACAGGGAACAACGTAAACAGAATCATGGACATAGCCAGAGTACATCAGGGGCAATCAGGGGCACTGTTAAAATGTTAGACATATTTATGTGAGACATTGACAGACTGAGAGGAAGTAAATTAGTACACATCATCTGGCATTACAGGAGTATACACCAGTACCTTTTGTCACTATGTTTTACGTGCCATTCACTAGCTTCCCTATAACAGCCAACCATTGTAGGTGGGAATAAGGGAGTCAGAGCTAAGATATGAGTGGAAATCAGGGACATTTGAGAGACATGGCTGTAGGTGTAGGACAGCAGAGTATCAATGACATGTCATAACCATAGATATAAGACAGGCTTACTGCTGTAATCTCTATTCCCCATACCTCCATCCTCACATCTGCATCCTGTTACATGGAGAAAACAATTACATATGTGGTTGAGTGAAGTACTCCTTTGTTGAACTTTGCTTCCAGTAATCGTTTCAAGACACGCTCTCTGTGTGAGGTAAGCCTCATACAGACTTGTTCCCCATAACCAGGTGCTTGCCTATTTAAGGTACTGCTCATTAGCAGGTAATTGCACCAATCTGTGGTTCTGCTATGGCAACTGCAGCCAAAACAGCTATATTGCACTATCATTGTCCAATGACATGCCACTACAGTGCAATATATAAGGCCTTCTTGTAGACCTGGGCAGCTTTCTTAGCTGGTAAGATGGACATTACTGAGGTGTGGAGCCTACAGCATCGCAGAAGGTAGGTATCATAACTGTCATCTTTAGAGATTTATGTAGTATGTCCACAGTTTCGCCTAATATGTGTGATCAGTGTCCTATGACATTGTGGTCATCTGGCAATTCACTGGCAAACACTGTGGGTTGAGGTCAGAAATAGAAGACACACATTGAGTGTTAGACTTCATACCCCTCTGAATATGCATGTTAATGCAATAGATGTTATTGTAGCAACTTACTATCAATGTAGGGGCAAACTGTAACATGTCCCAATCTCTGGACCTTTGTCCCTCCATTAAGTATGGCTGTGTCCAGATTCCTTGAGCTAGGAGGTTGGGACATATGGTAGACCTGTAGTATCTACCTTTACATACAGGTGTGTGTGGTACAGACTGCAGCTGCTGCTGCATCCTAGAATACATAGCCTAGAACGCTTTGGAGGACAACAAGCTGTACATGTAACTGTGGCGGTTGTGTGAGCCCTGTCATTATGGCAGAGCCAGTGTACGGGTACATTTTACAGTCCAATTGAGGCATGTGATTATAGTACATCTGCTATGCAACAGTGCCAATAACAGAGTAGTAGGTGAGATATACTTATGCAATACAGATATCTGCAGTGTGGCCCCATCTGCAGGCCTTTGACTTGAAAAACTGGATAGTAGTTCATTAATTATCAGTAAGCTGTGCAGATAAAGATTGCATGATTCAGTCATTAATTGCTGTCTTCACAATAATGTAATTGAATTGCAACTCAAGACTGGATTTGAACCTAGGAATGTGTGTGGCAAAATGTGCTGCTTGCAAGGCATTTAACAGACTGAGCTACTGAGTCACTGTTATAGCAGCTGTATTTATACGATATATGTTCACAAATACAGGTTTTGACAAACATTTTTTACATCCATCAGTATTAGCATGGCTTTATATGGCTGTATTTCTACACCAAAGTCTCAGTTGAATATGTATTTTACCACAAATGGCTTTATATGGATGTATTTCTACACCAGAGTCTCAGCTGAATATGTATTTTATCAGAAATGCCTTAGCAGGTGTCGCTCTGCATGTTGCTGATACAAGGGCACATTTACCTGCCATCACATGCCTCACTTACAACTAAATTTATGTCTTTGGCTGTCTAGTGGTGTATTATTGCACCAGAGTCCAAGATACACTCCCATTTTTCCCATTAATTTTAGTTCCAGTCTGCACAGTGCAGTGTGAAATGCAACTCGGCTGAGAGATGCCTAATGACTCTAAGTGCCACTTCAGTTATTAAAGGGCAAATAACCAATCAAAAGGATCTCCTAAGCTGAAACCCACAGGGGCTGACTTCAATGAATAATTAAAATCCAAGTCTAAAAACCTATAAGCACTACACAAGTCAATCAACGTTGTCTTCTAAGTCAACACCCCTTAAGGGCCAGCTTCAATGGATAATTAGAGTTCAGTCCAGGAGATCTATATGCTTGCATCATTCCAGTCCATTGCATTTCAGTTAATTCAATTCTGTTATTCAGATCTCCACCTCTACGATTATCCAAAACAACCTGAAAACTCTAAAACAAAACTTGTGACCAGTATTTTCCTTTAGGTGTTTCGCTAATGGATTCTTCAAGCCATGTAGACAAATGTCACTTATATGTTTCGACATCTCTTTAAACTCTCTGGTTGTCTTACCCACATAAAATCTGTCACATAGATCACAAGTGGCTAAATATACAACATTCCTAGTTTTGCAGTCTGCATAAAATTTTGGGGCATAACATATTCCATAAACTGGATGTATAAATTCTTGAACTTTAGAAATATATCTGCAATTACTGCAACATCTACAAGCACATGTACTGATTCTGTTGGATATCTCCCCCTTAGACCTTATTGGCTTATGGCACAAAATCTGTTTCAAATTCTGACTGTTCTTATTCTAAGTAAACCGTGGCTTGTTTCCAACTGTTTTCTTTACCTCTTCATCCACTAACAATATGTTCCAGTTCTTACTAATGATTTCAGAAATATATCTTGTGTCCCTAGTCTAAGTCAAATTAAGTGGCTGCTGCCAATTTTCCTTCCTTTGTTTCACGGTCATTTTCAGGTTGTGACCCATCATCTCTGCATAAATATGGTTTAGCCTGCTGTCCACAATTAATTTGCACAAATTGCTTAGCTTCTTCTATTTCTTTTCTGTAATATCCCCTTTTGTTAAAACACTGTGCCATCTGTCTACTTGCTGTTGTGAAGTCTTCCTCCTTAGTATGCAATCTTGAACATCTCAGGAATTGACATTTTAGAATGTTCTTATATCTATAATCTGGATGCATACTATTTCTTGTGAGGTAGTTGTTCTTCCAACAATCCTTTTTATACATGTGTGTATTAATAACTCCATCTTCATCTATTGCTAGCTCTACATCCAGGAAATCCATTTTCTGATTCAAGTATTTTTTGAAGAAACTCAGGAAGTTGGTTGTACTATCGATATATTCATGAAAGGATTGTAGCTGTAGAATTGTACCTCCCCAACAAACGAATAAGTCATCTACAAAATCCTTATAAAATCTGACATATTCAGAAAATGGATTATGACAAATGTGTCTTTCTTCCCTCTCTGCCATAACTACTCTTGCATAACTATTGGCACATGGGTTGCCCATAGCTACCCTCGACTGTTGCCAATAGAGGTCTCCTTTAAACATGAAGACATTATGCTCAAGAACTATTTTTAATAGTGTGCAATTAAGTTTATTCTGTTCTCTGTGTAGTCTGTTTCCTTGGTCAAGAAATTTTTAACCGAAATTGTACCTAAATCATTAGGAATAACAGTAAACAGACTTTGCACATCCATTGTAACTATGATATATTTACTATTAGTCCTTTCTTGTCTCAAATATTGGCTCAAAGTGATTAGAAAATGCTCAGTATCTCTGAGCACAACTGATGATTTTTGTAGAAGCCTCTTTATTTGTTGTTTGATGTAAATGGAGGCAGGTTCTGTGGCCCATCCTGCTCCAGCCACTATCGGTCGCATCAAAGGATCTGTTGGATGTTTATGTACTTTAGGTGGTCCATTGAAAACTGGTATAACCAAATGTCCCACATTCAGAATTTCAAATAACTCTGTTGTAATCAAATGATTCCTATGCAGACTCAAAAGTATGCTTTCAATAGAAGTTTTTATCTTGGTCAGTTCACTTCTAGTAATGTACTTATGTGTTTTATCATCCCTTAATAGAGCTTGCATCTTATTTAGATAGAAGGTTTTGTCCAATAGGACTATGGCCTCTCCTTTGTCTGTTGGTTTTATAACTAAGTCAGGTGCTTTACATAATTCATGTAGGGCCTTTCTTTCTTCCTTTGTTATATTATGAAAACAGTGTCATTTTTGTTTCTTTAAGCTTCTTTTTAAAAAGTTCCATATCTCCATTAATGAATCTCTCTTCCCCTTCATCAGGAGAGTTTTACCAGAGGATTCGTGGTCAGATGTGCAGAATTTCTTTCCATATTCTGCCTGACAGCCATATGATGCCTTTTTGGGCGATAATCCAATTCAATTTCCAATAATAAATTTCCCTTCACCATGTGCAGTCTCCTTTCAGATAACAGTTCAATAAAATATCCAAAGACAGCAAGGTAGACTACCAGAGAACAACACTGTAGCAAAATAGAAACCAAGAAATATTCCAGAGTTGTCACCACAGCTGGGAATGTCCAAGGCACAAACAGATGTAAGTGCTTAGATAAAATTCAGTGAAACTTTAATAAAACAACACAAATAAAACATATAATATGTTTATGTTATAATAAGGGTTTGTTTTAGTTTCAATAAAAATATGTCATTTAATGTTGTAATTTTTGTGTAAATTCATCAAAAAATGGGTGGTAACAGTGGGACTTGCTATACCTGGTTTATTTTATAGTGTAGTTTTATGAGTGGGGGTTGTTTTGTCAATCAATTAAATTATCAACTGGTCACATGGATTAGAAAAGGGATGTGTTTTTTGTATAAAAGGATTCTTGGTTTATGTACAAGTCATTCTGATGAAGTCTCTGACATGTGCAGATGAAGGTGCTTAATTTGAAGTGAGTTCTCCAATACCGGCAGCCTTTTATTTGTTATTCTTCTATGCTTTAATAGTAATATGATCTTTCTATAATTATTTTATGGGCAGGATTCACGAAGCCTCCGTGTAAGAATTATAACTCTTACACTGAGGCTGCAGTTAAACGGAGTGATGTCAGCATGCTTTGCATATTCATGAGAGCATGCTGAATTACACCTAAGGCTAACACGGTCCATGTAAGACAGTAGGGGGCATGTCCGTAGGCCGAGCCCTGTAAGCGGACACGCCCCCAGAAGAGTAAAAGCGCCCAAAGTAAACACCCACGACAGAGTCCACGGAAATGTGAATAAACACAACACACCACATGCCCCCACAGACTATGAACAGAAAATATATAAATAAACATGTTATATATTTTTTTTAAATTGTAAAAATGTTTAACCATGAGTGCGCTCGTTTGCGCAGGCGTGCCCATAGCGCAGCTATAGTTAGCAGTCAGTGGGAAAGCATATAAAAACTAAATATGCAAAGTAAGCCAAGAAGCAATAGTATAGCAGTAGAGATGTTGGCTGAAGAGCAGGCATTCATGGTTCGAGCCCCCACAACACCAATTTTTATTTTTAGCAAAATAAGCATGAAACAACTCCTTGACAAATATGTACACATAAAACCACATTTTATGTAAAATGTAATGAAATAGCCCATTTAAATTGAAGAAATGTGAGGTAACAAAAGAATAAAAAATGCCAGATGTGCCCATAGCTGAGCTACAGTTTAACAGGGTGAGTGCATCTGCCCGTACGTGAGCAGTGGTTTAACTGGTGCAAAATGAGTGCCTGTAGCTGAGCAGTGGTTTAACATGCTGAATCTAAGTGCCCCTAGCTGAGCTGAGCGTAATATGCATGCCGATAGCCAAATGAGGCTTAAACCAGCGTACCCCATTTGCGCGGAGCTGCGCACCGCGCAAACAAGCTAACCGACGGGCAATGCTGAGCAAGCTGTATCAAAACTGCCTTTACACAGACACACCCCTCAGCATGTCTAGACAGTCATGAAAAATAAAAAGTAGTGGCCAGATTCGAACCCAGGACACTATAGACCATAGTCAAGGTACCAAACCACTAGGCCATGACAGCAGAACCTATAAATGCAATAATAGCTAATATATAGGAATGAATACAAACTGGAGCATGACAATGCAGGTTTACTGAAGTTGATACAATTCCAAAATGGCCAATCACAGATATGTGTGTGAAAAACGGACTATATAAGCCCCATAGGCAGAAATACACAGCATAAACGATTGTAGAACTGAACTGCAGGCAGAATGACAGGAGCAGGAGAGGGTAGTTGCTTTTGAGCACAGAGGTGGGGCATTGAGGAGTCCAGGTTCATGGTCTGGCTCCTAGTCCACAATCATGAGGCCCAACTCATGCAGGGCCAGGTCCTCTGGGGAGCATACAGAGCTGAGGCGTGGGACCGGTTGGCTCATGATCTCACCAGTGCCACAGGGATTCCAAGGACTGGTGAGCAGGTCCGTCACCACCATGCGGACCTGAAGAGATGCAAGCAGGACCAACTGAACCTTTGGATCCAGGAGGCCCAGCAAATGTCCAACGCCCCACTACTGAGTAAGTTATATTTAATTATGTATGTAAGAAATTAAACTAGCTGATATTATGGAGATGTGTATTCCAATATTACTTCATTTATATTACAGCTGCAGGTGTCCGTTCTGCGAACCGCAGAGCCTATGGCGATAGGTTGGTGCGGTTGCGCCACCAGGCAGGTCAGTAATCCACTACCAGTAACTG
Source organism: Protopterus annectens (assembly GCF_019279795.1). Lineage (NCBI taxonomy): Eukaryota > Metazoa > Chordata > Ceratodontiformes > Protopteridae > Protopterus > Protopterus annectens. The sequence continues at coordinate 1,650,285,081 of NC_056741.1, read as the reverse complement.
TAAAGAAATATAAAAGTATGACAGTCAGCAAAAGAGTGCAGTGTAGTCACTAAGGAATAAAATGTGCAAGTAACAGTGTGAAAGTGTCTGCAAGTATTGCTTGATTACAAAAGTGTGTTTCAGCCTGTAAGCCAAACAGAACAATGAAAATGTCTGACATAAATTCTGAAATAAAAATGCCCCACCTGTAAGAAAATAGTACACAACCTGCAGCAGGCTGAAAAGTATGGCTGCAGAAGATGATGAAATCACATGTGTGAAATATATCCCTGTTGAAATACTGAAACATGACAGAAGTGAGACTGCTGGAAAGGATTGTAATAACTACAGGTAAAACATGTCAATAAAGCCTAGAAGTAAGTACCATCCTGAATAGTAAAATGAAAACAAGTGAGAGAGTGTGAGAAAGTGTCATGAATCCAGCAATACAGTGGTAATAACCCCTGAATAAAGTATACTGCAGTCAAGACAGAATGAAATGCATGTGAGAATCAAAACCAAACAGCAAAATCTGTTCAAAGTGTTGCTGCATCTGGAATGTGTATACCAAAATCTGGATATGTTGCTCTCAGTCTGCAATATGCAGATAGTATGATTGTCTGATATACCAAACATCCACACTTGTCTAGAGCTATATAAAGCAAATGTAGCAGGATGAGTAGCTGAACAAAGCTAGATATGAAATGTGTATGAAGAACAATAAAATGTATATTGATGTTGCAGTAACAGTCTTATCACCAAGTTGAAATAGTTATCATATAGGAAACTGTAGTTAGAACAGTAGTGTGTATATATCTGTAGCTATTAGAACTGTACAGCATATGTATTGGTATTTGAAGGTGTTAATATTATTTTCTTCACCCCACCCTATAACCACATATAACCCATTCCACGTGAAAATGGTATGTGCAATCACAATTAACACCCCTGGACATTTGTCCTGTTGGGTCATATATATGTGCATGTCCGTTGATGCATCTGCCCTGTTCATACATCCAAACCTGATGGCCTGTTGCCATCAATTAACCCTGCATGTTGTTGGACTCTGCATTGCTGTTCAAATTATGCATGTGTTATGCATGCTGTTCAATGGTGTGAATATCTGGGTGTTTGGTTAATGGGAATACTAATGCATGCTGTTACAACTAATTGTGAATGGCATTATATGTCACTAACCCAAACTGTCATGACATAATGCAAAACATAGGATGACAGGGAAGGCGGGTTCCAGCGGACCCACCTCTCCCACCTCAGCTGGCGAGTGCACCTGGCACTAGTGACGAGTCTGGATCCTCCTCTGGTGGCCCTGTGCCACCTGCGGGTGGAAGCGCTGCAGGGGATGGGGCTCACCCCCCCTCTGCAAGTGTGGCCAGAGGAGAACCACCACTCACCCTCCATAGCATCCGGACTGTAGTGCGTAGGGAGATTCGGGACTCTGTTCTCGAGCCCCTACGCCAGCTTGAGGCACGGGTGGCACAACTTACGGGCATGCCTGTTGCCCGGCCTACACAGCCCCCAGCACAGCCCCATCCTGGGCAGTGAAGGAACAGTGGCAACTGCCTATGGGTGGGGATATCAGTTCCACTGTTGCCATCTGTGGGCTCATGGGCTCTGGATATCCAAACCTCCGTCCCCGTCAATTGTGTAACCCCACCACACATGTCATACACCGCCCCTGTATGCGTCTTGTTTGTCTTGTCTGTTTACCTATCCAACCTACCTCCCCAGCTGTACCGACTTCCTTCACCTGACATACCACTCTCACCTGAAAAAAAAAAGGGCTCTCTGTACCCACAAAAAAATTACGCCCCATACATTGCTGCCCATTCCGCACATATGTCTACCAGACATGGAAACTATCAATTACAATTGGCTGTACAACAAGTATTACTGTTGTCCTTACACCTCTCTCAGGGGTGGAAGGTATCAAATGTCACACCAAATTACAAACATATGCACAGCTGTTGCTGATGAAGGAATGGGCAGCTATGGGCCTTACCTATATCCCTCCTGCAAAACCCAAGCTTGTTTCCCTACTGTCTTACCCTCTTTGTGACCCCTTTTTCACCACTTTTCTGTCTCCCCATTTTCATTTCTTTCAAAGAAAATAGCGCGAGTGTGCGCAAGAGTAACCACATTTAAGCGGTTGTAAGCACGTGTGTGCTTGTGTGCGTGGAGCTAAACTCCAGTGAGCATGCGTGCGCTCCGCGCAAACCAGCGCTAACCTGGTTACAACTCCTTAAAAGTGCCTTAGTCACTTTGATTGACACATCTTGTAGTCAGTTCAGAAGCAAAATAAAATCTCACTGGCAGTCCCGAACCCAGGACCTTGGAAACAATAGTCTGCATGACTTACCACTAAGCCATGACTCTTATACAAGAGCATTGTGCTAAAATAAATATATCATGTAATAGTAGGAATGAATGTAAAGGGAATATAGATGTGTAGTACACAAAGCATGTCATTTAGAATTACTGTCAAAACTAGTGGATTTCCATAATAGTAGTGTGTGAACAGAAACAGCCATGCTAGTTGGTAGCTAGTAGGTATTAATGTCACTATAGCACCTTGCAAGCCACACACATACTCACAGCAGGATAATCACTGCCCATACCCCACAACCTCTTACAGGAACACATCCGGACCAAGTAATAAAATATGTGGGGCAAAGGCCCAAAACCAGGGACACATTACAAATAATGTTACAACAAATGCAGACAGTTCAGAGAGTAACAGGGTCTGCATTTTGTGGGATGTTTGGAAGGGTATGAAGTCTGAAACTTGAATGTTTGTCACTATATTCTGACTTGAGCCAAGAGTGATTTGCCAGAAAAACCTGTGCATGAGATATTGACCAAAATATGAGGCAGAAATGTGGACAACCTGCAAATATTTGTACACGTGAGAGGTCTGACACCACCATATTTGAATAGTTAAGAGCCTAGACATAGCAACAGTGAATGACTTACAGGGATGCCCCACAGACTCCATGTGAAATGTACAAACAGTAGGCAGAAAGGTGTAACAACACATGCAATGGTAACTATGGAGTCCTGAAAGTATTCACCACTTGCATGGCAGAATAAGTGTAGTAATACATATGCTCATGCTAACCCACAGTCACAACTGCAGCATACCAGACAATTTAATGGGTGTACCCCACTGATATGTACCATTCCATGAGGCAGATAACAGATGAACCTGAAAGTCTCTGGGGCCTGCTCAGCAGTATACTCAAATACCCTAATAGATGTCAAGGCCCACACCATGGCCAGACCACACTGCATGCTGTAACACCCTAGCAGATATAGCAAGCATTCCAAGGTGTGAATGTACATGGAAAATAGGAAAGCTACAGCAGCACACTACAGTCAGGACACCTAGCAGGCATACAAGTAGTGACTGTAAAGGGCAAATATTGAAGCCTTAGCAACAAAGTGCAAGTAAAAGTGAAAGGAAAGCACACACACACACATTAACAGTAGTAGTAGTAGTTGTAGGTGTCAGTGTACATACACAGGTAGTACAGGAAACTGGAGAAATGAATGGAGGAATGTTAATCTACAACACAGATGGAGATATCAGAGAGATACCAACATTTACACTCACAGAACATTGTCCACAGCATAACAGCATGGTCCCTGTCCTTAAAATCTGAAAGGGCTACGCCTATCTCACTTACCTTTTTATAGCACTGTTCTGAAATCACAGTGAGAACTGCAATCAGTACACAACTGGCTGCATGCAATTAGCAAATGCTGGCTAACAATTGGTACAGAGGCCATCACATGGGCATATGCAGATACCTACAAAAGTATGCTGTACTCCCAGTTCACACATGCAATGCTTTCATTGCACCCTGAGGAGGACGTGAGAGACAGACAGACAGACAGACAGAGAGACAGAGACAGAGAAAATTGAAATTAAGCAGACACAAACAAAACTGTTCAGCAACAGCCACCTGAAAACTGACAACTGGGAAGTGGAGCAGCAGGACAGAAAACCAAATGGCAACACAAGCAGCTGTGACAAACACAGGTAATGTAAAGTAATACTATAAAGGTGTACATACTGTGAAACCTCCATATGTGTCATTGGTCTGTATCCATATGTATATGAAGATGTGTAAAGGGCAGTGGACATACAGCAACTATCAGTGAAGGCTGTACATACATTTGTATGTGAGAGCACCTATGTGCACATATCAATGTAGGTTGACTGTAGGTTGTAGTGCAATGTACAAAGTAGGTTTCACAGTTATGTATGTTTAGCAGTATGTTAGTGTGTGTATACAGTATGGTAGACAAACATGTTGATATACCTGTCTATCATATGGATATGTATGTATGTCAACATATGTATGTATGTATGTATATATAAATATATATGCATATATATATATATATATATATATATATATATATATATATATATATATATATGTATATAATATGCATATATGTATACATACATAGAGAGAGATGTAGGAATACATAGATGTAGATAGATAGAATATGTACAAACATATATATGTAATGCACACATACAGATATAGATATATGTAGATACATATACATAGACAGACTGATCTGACTATCTACAGGTATGACTGTATATGACGACCTCAACACACCCTGTCCCACCCCCTCTGTCACTCTCACCCCCTCTGTCCCCCCCCTCTCCACATCTATAGCAATATATGTACATCAATATATATATGTGCATATGTATACAGACATATATATATACATATAGATATATCTATATACATATATATACATATATATATATAGAGAGAGAGAGAGAGAGATAGAGAGATGTATATAAATTCTGAGTGAGGCACATGTGTACAGATGTATTGCAACAGGTGCCTGGTGACAAAGGCATGGAGTGAACACCAGTGTCAAAACCAGAGTACCATACCACATTTCAAATCACCTACACCAGTAACCACCAGATATGTGATTGGCTGCCCACCACTGCATGTGTCAGGGGTGAACAGGGTCATAAATGTGTACAATAGTGGCCCCAATGATATTCACAGTGGCACACTATTCCTGGAATACCTGCACATGGTATGTGTCAGCAGACATGGTGTGTCAGCTATGGACATGTAGGTCGGTGTACCCCTCCACGCCACATAATGGATGCCATGGTATGGACCTCACATGACAACTACAGATATGGAGAAGGACACAGTGACATGTACAACACTGTGACAATGCACTCAAACACATTACCAATGCACAGTGACTGACAACACCACAGAGTACACATATACTACCCACATAGAGGTTACCACTCCCGGATTTACATACGTAAGTCACACCCATGACAGATGTCCAACAACCATAGTAACACCTCACACCATCCACAACCTAAATGACTGCTGTGTGTCGTCCATGCCACTGCAATAGAGAGCACATGTGGAGGTAAAAGTTCCTACCCACAGATAACACATACCCTGCAATAAACCACACAGTGTTAGGAAGCAAGACTCCCCATGAGTACATGTCACACATACCCCTGCTGAATGTTAGTCAGATAGGTAATATGCCATATGAGTCACCCTGTGTAACTGTGTTATAGCAGCAGGTACCATCACACCACATGTGTCACAATGGTCAGGGTAGCAGAACAGTATGCTGCTGTAGTCCCAGGGGCAATAGCATATTGTATAGTATTGTATTGTAATGTAATGTATTGTGTTGTATTGTATTGGTATGTTGAGGTGCCTCCTTCGTGGAGTGGAACCACTGCTGCTGTGCGCCAGTGTACAGGTACATATCCTGTAGCCAGGCTAGTGTTACATAGCACTTCTATATGTGTGTTTAGCTCCTGTCAGAATTTATGTAGCATGCAACTGGGGATACCATCTGGTCCCAGTCATGTTGTGTATTCTGCTTTCCTGAGGGCGGCTCTCACCTGGACATCTGTGATGACAGGGAGGTTACAGTCAGCTGGGATAACTATGTCTTATTTTGGGGAGAGGGCGGGTGACACCTGCACTGAACCTGTCTGCCACAATGTTGTCAATATCTGTGGTGTCAGTGAAATATTTGTTGTTGTGTACTAACTATGGGCATAGAGGATGGATTCTGACCAGGTTGCTAACATAACTGAAGAAGGCCTTCTGGTTATCTGTAGTGTCCCTCTTGATTTCCCTCTCAAAGTTGCCCATGGATGTTTGTATGATGGAAAATAGATCCTTACTAGTACTGCTCAGACATGCCCTCCCTTTATGGAATTATGCTCTGTCTTGCAGTAGCTTCCATCTTCTGTAATACAAACTGTCTATGGCTGGGGTCCACCAGACAGGATGCTGTCCCTTTGTGGAGAGTGTCTTGGTCATATATGGGATTGCATGATCCATGCATTTGCGGAGATGTCTGTAGAAAGCAATTGTGTAGGGGTCAGCATTGTGGGTTGTATCTGCCACTGGCCCAGTGGGCTGAAAGGATACCATGTCACTGTTACAAAGTGTAATGTTTGCATCTGTAATGTATTTCACTATAGTCGTTTATGCTGGTGGTGGAGATGGGATATGTATATCCAGGGCAATTAGTGTGTGGTCAGCTCACAGTAGTTGATGATGTAGGCCATACAGTATCTAGATACAAACCCCCAGAGTGAGGAGGTGCTCTTGACCTGAATCAGAGTTCTGTCTGCTGGGGTTTGGTAGTATGTCGTATGGAGTGTGCCAGGTACTTTTGCACAGTTGCTGGCTGAGCACTGATACCTGGCCATTTACATGTGTATCCACCAATAGACAGACAGATGCTATATATGTGAGATATGTTGTATCATAACAGTTGAGTAGCATGTGTAGTATGTGTGCCAAATTCTGCTGACATATATTGCTGATATCAGGTTATTTTCTTTTTCAGGTACATGGATCACCCACGGAATCCCACTTACTCCACAGCTGAGGATGAGGAGATACACCAGAGCCTGGTGCGGGATTATGCAATACTCTTTTCCCGCACCAGCCAGAATCAGCAGGAGAGGGCTGCACTGTGGCAAGACCTGGTCCATCGGGTAAATGACATAGGCACGCATAATAGGACATATGAGCAGGTACGACATCACTGCAGTGATTTAATCAGAAATGTCCATCAGTGTGCATCGGATATCCACAGGCAACAGGTCGCCACAGGTGGTGGGGTGGCTACACATCCCCCACTCACCAGACTGGAGGGACTACTCATGAGTGATGAGTGTAGTGGCTCCAGTCCACCAGCAACAACAACAGCAGCAGACATGCATTATGATGGAGGCTGGAGCCACGCAGCAGCAAGACAGTGAACGTGCAGGTAATATGCTATATGTATAGTTGACTGTTGTGTACACTGGTAGTTAATGCATGTGTGAGGTGTGTCCTTGGTTTGTAGCTGTCACCATAGTATTTAATGTGCAAGTGTGATATCCTCAATATTAGCAGCTGACCTGTGAAAGGCGACTGTTGTACTACTGACCTGTATTATACTCAGTAACAATGGCACAGTTGTGCCCACTGACATTATTTTCTTCACGTCTGCAGGTCCCTCCGGTGTAACAGCAATGCAGCCTATCCATGCTGATGAGTGTGTACTAACAATTCCTGTAATAGTCTTGATAGTAATAGTAATATTCAGCTCACTTAGTAGTGCTCTTTTATGCATGTAGGTGTGTCTGTGTCTGTGTGTTGGTATCACGCATACTGAGTACTGTACAATTGTGTGAAACTGTGTGCATGTGTGCATTTGTGCATGTGTGCATGTGTGCATGTGTGCACCTGTGCATGTGTGCATGTGTGCACCTGTGCATGTGTGCATGTGTGCATGTGTGCATGTGTGCATGTGTGGATGTGTGCATCACTGGTAATGTGTAGACATTGTAAACTGTGTTTCCTGTTTCCCTCCCACAGGTTCTGGTGCTGCTCTGGTGTCATGTAGCAGGGAACCTGAATCAGGTGCCATGGGTACTGATAATGATGACATCTGTGTAATGGCACAGGAATGTATGCCAGGGTCCGCCATTGGTCAGCCGATTGACAGTGCACAGCTGTCAACCCCATCAATGCGCACAGTTATCTTGCCAATGCACCCTTTGTCACCAATGTCCCTAGGTGATGGACAGCATACAGTGGGCATTGACCAGGGTAATGTGGTATCTGTGGCACATGCCTCCCCACACAGCAGCCATGGGCATGGCCCAGAGATGGTACCACACAGACAGATGTCCAGGGGTTCTCGTGGGAGTATCCGTGGGCGTACTGCCCCTGTCAGACGTGCCCACAGAGGTCTTACAACCTCAGCTATGTTTTGGGCTGTCATGCAGGCACAGTCACATATGGAATGGTACACCAGACAGGGTCTGAGGGAGCTGACAGCATGTCGCACAGCCATGACTGACAATATGAGTGACATTGCGGCTGCCATCCATGAGTTCACCGATGTCATAGACAGACGTTGTGGGGACATATTAGACCGGTTCCACAACTACATGTCCATGAGCCAGGGTGATGGTGGGCGGTTGAGGCATCGATGTGGCCGTATGCCAACAACAGCAGCAGCTGGCAGTCGTCGCAGATGACAGCAGGGCCGCAGCTGCCCCTGTAGTGCCAGCAGCAGCCCCAGCAATGCTGGGTCTGTGCTGTCATCAGACCACCCCAGGAGACCACGTGCACGTGGCTCTGGCCAGGCCCGACAGGGATCTGTGTCCAGTCAATGAACACCCACTTCTGATGACAGTACCCAGTCTGGGTTGGTACCGGATACGGTCCGTAGCACCCCTGCAAGGCACAGGTACCGTGTACGTGGCCAGAGACACTGATCTGTATGACCTGGCAGGTACAGTCTGTGGCTGTCCACAAACACCAGTATATGGCAGCCATGAGGTGGAACTGTGTGCATCCATACACACATGCGAACTGACAACACCTAGGGCTACCGCATACACGCACATACTGCATCAACATTGCCCCACCTTCTACTGCTGTCCCTCACCAACACACATACACATACATGTTAATCGGTGGTATCGGTGGCTGACTCAGGCATACCAAGTTCACAACCTGTGCATATGATGAAACTGTGCCACCTCCTGCAATCTGTAACAACTGTGCAGGTACAGGTTAACATGTTGCTGATGCACAGGGTGACCACATAGATGTGTAGTAATAGCATCATGTTATTAACAGTACTGTGTGCTGAATTAATTGTGGGTATATCACAGCATGCCTGATGCAGTAAGGGTGTGATTGTCATGTACTGTTGTCTACACCCATGGTAAGTACCATAGTGTATCATCTGCGCATGTTGGCATACTGGTGGTAATGATGTCAACAGAAGGCTACATACATAGGTAGCACCGGAGATAAGGTAATGAATGTAGTAATACACAATGATGGACATGTAAACTGCAAGTGGCATGTTGCCCACACTGGACTCTGCAATTTGGATGTTTGAGGATGTTGATATGTATGCAGTACTACACGACTGGCACAGGACACACAGGAGCACCCTAGCACTGCAATCTCACATCTCATACCATGCTAGACAGCCCCAACACACAAAACTAAGAGTCACAGGAGGGAGAGTCCCCATATATGTCAGGGATAATGTGGTGGCAGGCCAGGTAGCATACATCCTACTAAGTATGGAACCTGAGTGCAGGCTCAGTGTCTGTTATTTGACATGTGTATTACTGCAGGTATGAGCACATGGGTTTCCATCCAGTTATTGTACATCCTGACAGTACATGGTCTGTACACTTGTGTGTGCTGAGACTGGACCCTAGCCATCTGACCCGTGTATTTCCATGTACATGTGCATAGTGCCTGCATATTTGCAGTGTTACCTACTGGAAATGGTACAGCTTGTTTGTTGTACAATGGACTACATGCAGCCCTGTTTACTGTAGCTTTGTTTGCATGCATGTTTGCTTGCAATTACCCTGGAATACTGATCACACCTGCAATGCATAGTTATAGAGCTTCTGTGGACTCCTAGTGCCATCTGCATAGCTTACTATATGTATGTCCATGTCTCACTTGACAGAATGTCACTGTTTGTCCTGTTCACATGTACATTGCCTGTGATACAGTGCATATGACTTACCTGGCATGTGTCCACGTGAGCAGTCATATATGCTACTGCTAACTAATCACAGGCACTACACCTTCACATATTCATCTTCTGTTGAACCACCTGCTTCGCTAGGGACGGCCTGCACCTGTCACCCCTGGGCTTTCAGATATTGGCAAAGGCTCTTGCTACCCCCATAGTGCCTATGTTAGGCAAGGCTCACATGACAAACCCACCTTCATAGGTATCACAAGGGATAAGAAACTAAGAGTAATGTTACACGGCGCCAGAAGTCTAAACCTCAAGATGCATGCACCCGAAACTCTCTTTGGCATGGAGAACATAGATATCTGTGCAGTAACAGATGCCTGGTTCAGGGCTACTGAGAGCACACCAGCACTACCAGGTTTAACCTCATACCATGCTTTTCAGCCCCAAAACTTGTAACGAACCACAAATGGAGGGGGGGTATTGATATTCATCAAAGATACCCACACCTCCAGGTTGGTGGCAAAGCACCAAGCATCAGAGACTATCCATGTGCAACTAACAATGGGTGAAACTGCCTTCCAGGTTATAGCCTGCTACAGACCACCCACCCAAACCCAAGAACTGCACTCGGCCGTCCTGTGAACAGTGGAAATATGAAGGTCTCTCCAAACACCATTATACTGGGCGATGTCAACTATCCAAACATGGACTGGGAGCATGACTCTAGCTCCAACACCCTAGGCCAAAGATTCCTAGAATATATGAGCTCAAATGCTATGGAACAACTTGTTACTACTCCCACAAGAAGGGGAAACATACTGGACCTGATCATCACCAACATGGGGACTCTATGCTCCAGACCAGAAGTGTATCCCTCACTGGTAAGATCGGACCATAAACTAATCTCACTGGATATTCACATCCCGACCCCACCCCCTGCCCAGAACACCACAGTGAACAACTTCTCTAAAGCAAATTCACACTCCTCAAAACTGAGGTGGAATCCTGCAAAGCCCCAGGGCCTGTGGAAACTACAGACCAGACCGCAGATTCCTCTATAAACGCATTCTATGGACGCCTTCAGGAATGCATGGATCATGTGATCCTGAATAAAACCAAGACCCAATCCTCCAAAGGCAGACGTCCTGTCTGGTGGACCCCAGCCATAAACAAACTAAACAATAGAAGGAGGAAGCTACCAAATGATACAGCAAATTCACAAATAGGGAAGGCATCACTGATCAGTATTAGCAAATAAATACAGGCACTCATAAGATTGTCTAAGGCCAGCTTCGACAGAAATTGCACAGGATACTAAGGATAATCACAAGGCTTTCTTTAGTTATGTTAGGAACCTGGGTGGTAATTCCCAGATATGCTCAGAGGTAGTCCAAAATGTCAATAGAAACACCAATCCCACAGACATTGCCAACATTCTAGCTGACAGGTTCAGTGCAAACTTCTCACCCCCCCTCCACACTGAAAGGGCAAATATGTTTCCCAGCAGAGTACTGCCCTGCTGTCATCTCAGATGCTCAGATAAGAGCCGCCCTCTCCAAAGCAATACACACTGCATCAATGGGACGAGACAGTGTCCCGGGCTGTGTCCTACATGACCACCAAGACGTGCAACTATGAAACATAAACCTACTGTTCAATCCCAGCCTTACTACAGGGTATGTGTCCAAAGTGTGGCATACAGCAACAGTGGTCCCTCTACAGAAAGGTGGTGCCTCAACGGATCCTGGACACTATCACCCCATAAGCCACACTAGCTTGGTCTGCATAGCTATGGAAAGGATCATCATGGATCACATCGATATAGATATTGCGGACCTACAGACACTGGTTCATACCCAGTTTGGCTTTGTTAAGGGCAGATCCTGCCTCTCAAACCTGGTTGATTTCTTTGAAACAGTCACCAAGGCCATTGATGAGGGGGAGGTGGTTTACACAGCCTACCTGGACCTCGCAAAAGCCTTCAAAACAATACCCCGCGAAGCTCACCAGCTTAAATAAGCCCCTATGTCACTAGATGGATTGCATACTGGCTCAAGGACAGAACCCACATGGTTAGAATTGCTGGAGCCATGCCAGACTCCAAACCAGTTATGAGTTGGGTCCCACAAGGCTCAGTCCTGGGACCTCTCTTGTTTGGTATATATTTATCGAAGGTACAGGCCAACACGGAAGGACTGTGGCTGACCAAATATGCAGATGACTGCAAATTGGCCGCCATAATCGACTTTCCAGCCAACACAAGCATCTTCCAAAGGGGCATCATAGAAACAGACAACTTGTGCCTGAGCCATGGCCTCCAGCTGAATGCAAAAGTGTGTATAGTCATCCCCTTTGGCAAAAACAAAGTACCACATAGGTGGTACTCCATTATGTACAGAAGAAGTAATTAGGGACCTGGGGACCCAAGTTGATAGCAATCTCTCATTTGACAACCACTTGGCCAAAGTGGTTAGAAAGACATTGTATATAGCCCACCCCATCATGAAGGGATTCACATCTACATCAGGGGAGGACATCGTGCCTCTTTACTCATCCTTCATCAGGCCCATAATTTAGTACAATCCCCCTGTCGGGATGTACCTTACCAGACACCTGCAGCAACTGGAAAGACCCCACAAGTACCTCACCAAGAGGATCAAAGGGCTCAAACAGATGCCATATGCTGACTGGTTAAATAAACCCCAGCTCTACCCAGTGGCATACCACCTGTTCAGAGGCGATCTGTGCCTAATGTATAACACCATGTCGAACCTGGAATTAATGGGCATGCTGCACCTGAGAATATCCACATCCCATTGGGATACACGCTTGAGAGACCTGAGTCTCAGCACTGAGATAAATAGGACATGCTGGATGGACAAATTCATAACCCAGAGGCTCACTTCACTCTGGAATAAAATCCCAGTCCAGGTTAGGAAGAGTCCCTCATTGACTCTCTTCAAGAGGAATCTTGATGAGTGGATGGGACATTGTAGGTTTACCCCGAGTATCACTTCTGTGTCACTGTTAGACAGAGGCACAGTATACTAACCTTGGAAAAGGGCATGGCAAGATATATTTACATTGGATGGCGACAGCCAAACACATTCTGGCTAGGTTCTTAAATGCCCTAGGGCAGATTGCCTAGTATGACGCTATGAACCTATGAACCTATGTACCTTGTTCCCCATTAGCCCTATGTGCTGTTAATCACCATGGCAATCACAATATTATGGCAGCATGTCCAAAGGTCAGTTGTCAGTCACCTCTATGCTACAGTTGTGGAATATGTGGGTCATGTGGCAATGTCACAGCTGCCACATGTACGCAGTCAACCCTCTCCCCTATACATGGATGTACAACACATGTATGAGATGGAACCACATAGCCAAACTGGGGACTAAGCACTCTGAACCCAGTACTGGCATAACCTGTCAGGTGGCATGCAATACTACAGTGACTACAATACCAGTCTGATGTAGACCTACACTGACAGCAAGACAAGCACGTGAACACACTGGGCCATTCGTGGAGCCTTAGAATAGCATCCTGCCTGAGCGGCACACACACCTCTGCAGCTGGCACACAGGCATACGTTATGCCTGAGCACATCACACATAACACATAGCACACAAATCCTGTGTGCCAGTCACAGCCTGTATGGCTTGACAACACACCTGCCACAGTTGTGTTAGCTACCTTTATTTTCCGGTACAGTATGGTCACGCTCACCAGGCTGGACAAGGTGAAGGTCACTGTGATATGCCTGTGGGGCACTATGGTCCACCACATAACACAAGCATACAGGTCAGTCAGAGGCATGGACACATATGACTCAGTCATTTTGTCCATGCCACATACCTTCTCCTGCTGTACTTGTAGGGTGCTGACATCATCAGTGTTTAGAAAGGGGAATGTGCATCCTGTAGTCTGTTCTCCTAGTTGCCAAAAGGGACATTTTCCTCACACACACTAACCCCCCTCAGCCAAACACACACACTTGCCATTTATACGATTCAAACCCCTATCTAACTATGTCATGACACTCGAGACAGATGCATTAGCAGAGCGCACTATTTGCATTACTGGGAGGTTTCCCTTCTCTTGCTGTACTTATAGGGTGCTGACATCATCAGTGTTTAGAAAGGGGAATGTGCACCCTGTAGTCTGTTCTCCTAGTTGCCAAAAGGGACATTACCCTCACACAAACACTACCCCCTCAGCCAAAAACACACTTGCCATTTGCAGGATTCAGCCCCCTATCTGACTATGTTATGATATTTGAGACAGACGCATTAGCAGAGCACGCTATTTGCTTTACTGGGAGGTTTCCCTTCTCTTGCTGTACTTATAGGGTGCTGACATCATCAGTGTTTAGAAAGGGGAATGTACATCCTGTAGTCTGTTCTCCTAGATGCCAAAAGGGACATTTCCCTCACACACAATAACCCCCCCTCAGCCAAACACACACACTTGCCATTTGCAGAATTCAAACCCCTATTTAACTATGTTATGACACTCAAGACGACACATTAGCGGAGCACGCTATTCACATTACTGGGAGGTTTCCCTTCTCTTGCTGTACTTATAGGGTGCTGTCATCATCAGTGTTTAGAAAGGGGAATGGGCATCCTGTAGTCTGTTCTCCTAGTTGCCAAAAGGGACATTTCCCTCACACACAGTAACCCCCTCACCCAAACACACACACCTGCCGTTTGCAGGATTCAAACCCCTACCTAACTATGTTATGACACTGGAGACAGACGCATTTGTGGAGTGCGTTATTCGCATTACTGGTAGGTTTTCCTTCTCCTGCTATACTTATAGAGTGCTGACATCATCTGTGTTTAGAAAGGGGAATGTGCATCCTGTGGGGAGGCAGACGCCAAGCACACTCTGGCTAAGCTGTCATTCCCTAGGGCAAACAGCCTAGTGTTGACCTCTACACCCATATGTTTAATTGTCAAATGCACATTATTGGTTGCTGATAGACTGTTTGCATGTCTTTATTGCCATAGCATTCCCTGTTTGTATGAACAACTTGTGTATCTGTGGAAGATGTTTGCATATGGGAGGGATCCACTATATCACGTATGTCTCTGTAGTCATTTAACTGTGTGCACTGGGCAGACTGCTGTAATGTGGTTGGTTCCTGGAATAACACGTAAAAATACCAGATATGTGTGGCCAACTGCTAAACTGAGATTTGGCCTAAGTGTGTGAGCATGCCCAGTTCAGCCTTCCCATGGCCTGTTGTCTGACATATGTCTCATTTATCAAAGTGTGTGAGCATGCCCAGTGTGAGCATTCCATATGTTGAACTCTGCAGCCCACCACATTTGTGGATGAGTATGAACTTCAACACATATCTCCCGTTTATGGTTGTGTGTTGTGTGTCATGTTGTGTAGTTACTGTACAACTGCTTTGTGTGTGAACGCAACAGGATTATACTGTGCCTGCAGGGTTTGCATGGGATACTTTGCATACAGTTGTCAACATCCTTTCACACTGACCTAACACTGTAGTACTGTATAGTGTATTGGTTCAGTACTTTGACTGTGGTGGACAGTATCCTGGGCTTTAGTGCTTTACATTTCCATAGTGAGCACAACAGCCTGGTTAGGGGCGAGTTGTGTACATCTGACCATGTTGCATTATGTTCAGATATGAACTACTTAAACCAGGCTTGTCCAACATTGGTAGTGTATTCCACAACATAGGTGTACATTTGCAAACACTAGCGATGTGCCCTAGTCCATTTCTAATGCTAGTTGGAGAGTGTGTTTGTCCTTCGACACACATTGTAAGTGGAGTTTGCCATGACATATGTCATGGTTAGTATACTGTGCTGCTGTCTACCTGTGACATGACAGTGATACCCAGGATAAATATACCATCTCCCATCCACTCATCAAGATTCCTATTGAGGAAAATCGATATGACTCTATGGGTAGCGTGTACTGGGAGTTTACTCATGGGTGGCGGTGGCTTCTGTGTTATGGATCATGCAGTACAGCTTGTCCTATGTAAGTCAATGCTGGGGTTCAGGTCTCTCATGTGCATAGCTCACTGCCATTCAGATTGTACAAGGTGCAGCATGTTTATTGATACCAGTAACACAGGCAACACATGGCATCTGTGCAAGCTCCTTGATACTCCTGGTGAGGTACTGTTTGGGACTTTACGGTTGATGGAGGTGTCTGCTGAGGTACATCCCACAGGGGCTATTGTAGTCAATTGTAACGCTGATGAAGGATGACTGCAGAGCCACAATGACCTCCCCTTATCTAGATCTGACAACCTTCATGATTAGGTGGGTATATAGGTTCATAGGTTCATAGGTTCATACTAGGCTATCTGCCCTAGGGCATTTATAAGCCTAGCCAGAATGTGTTTGGCTTTCATCACCCATTTTAAATTTATTTTGCTATGCCCTTTTTTGAGGTTAGTATACTGTGCCTCTGTCTAACAGTGACACAGAAGTGATACCCGGGGTAAACCTACGATCTCCCATCCACTCATCAGGATTCCTCTTGAAGAGAGTCAATGAGGGACTCTGCCTAACCTGGACTGGGATTTTATTCCAGAGTGAAGGGAGCCTCTGAGTTATGAATCTGTTCCTCCAGCATGTCCTATTTATTTCAGTGCTGAGGTTCAAGTCTCTCAAGTGCGTAGCTTGATGGGATTTGGATTTTCTGAGGTGCAGCATGTCCATTAATTCCGGGTTGGACATGGCTTTATACGTCAGGCACAGATCGCCTCTGAACAGGTGGTATGCCACTGAGTAGAGCTGGAGTTTCTTTAACCGGGCAGCATATGGCATCTGTTTTAGCCCTTTGATCCTCTTGGTGAGGTACATTTGGGGTCTTTCCAGTTGCTGCAGGTGTCTGGTAAGGTACATCCCAAAAGGGGCATTGTACTCAATTATGGGCCTGATGAGGGATGAGTAAAGAGGCACGATGACCTTCCCTGATCTAGATGTGAATCCCTTCATGATTAGGTGGGCTATATAAAATGTTTTTCTAACCACTTTGACCACGTGGTTGTCAAATAAGAGATAGCTATCAGCTTGGGTCCCCAGTTCCCTAATTACTTCTTCTGTACTTAATGGAATACCACCTATGTGGTAATTTGTGGGCACTTTGTTTTTGCCAAAGGGGATGACTATACACTTTTTGGCATTTAGCTTGAGGCCATGGCTCTGGCACCAGTTGTCTGTTTCTATGAGGCCCTTTTGGAGGATGCTTGTGTCGGCTGGAGAGTCGATTATGGCACCCAGTTTGCAGTCATCTGCGAACTTGGTCAGCCACAGTCCTTCAGTGCTGGCCTGTACCTCCGAGAAATATATACTGAACAAGAGAGGTCCCAGGACTGAGCCTTGTGGCACACCACTTGTAACTGGTTTGGAGTCTGACATGGCTCCAGCAATTCTAACCATGTGGGTTCTGTCCTTGAGCCAGTTTGCAATCCATCTAGTGACATAGGGTTTATATTTAAGCTGGTGAGCTTATCTATAATGCCCGAGTGGGGTATTGTATCGAAGGATTTTGCGAGGTCCAGGTAGGCTGTGTGGACCACCTTCCCCTCGTCAATGGCCTTGGTGACTGTTTCAAAGAAATCAACCAGGTTTAAGAGGCAGGATCTGCCCTTAACAAAGCGAACTGGGTAGGATCCAGTGTTTGTAGGTCCCCAATATCTTTATTTATGAAGTCCATGATGATCCTTTCCATAGCTTTGCAGACCAAGCTAGTCAGGCTTATGGGGCGATAGTTTCCAGGATCCGTTGAGGCACCACCTTTATGGAGAGGGACCACTGTTGCTGCACGCCACTCTTTGGGCACATATCCTGTAGTAAGGCTGAGATTGAACAGTAGTTTTATGTTTAGGTTTAGCTCTTCTTGGAGTTCATGGGACGCAGCCGGGACATCATCTGATCCCATTGATGCTGTGTTTTTTGCTTTGGAGAGGGTGGCTCTTACCTGAGCATCTGAGATGTCAGGGGGGCAGCACTCTGCTGGGATAGATATTTGCCCTTTTGGTGGGGAGGGGAGAAGTTTGCTGAACCTGTCAGCTAGGATGTTGGCAATGTCTGTGGGTTTGGTGTATTTTTTGTCATTTTGGACTAATTCTGAGCATATCTGGGAATTACCACCCAGGTTCCTAACATAACTAAAGAAAGCCTTGTGATTATCCTTAGTGTCCTGTGCAATTTTTCTCGGCTGGCCTTAGACAATTTTATGTGTGCCCTGAGTTTTGTTAATACTGATCAGTGATGCCTTCCTTTTGCTCATCAGTAGCCCCCAAAAAAAAAAAAAAAGGGGGGGTTTTGGGCCCCCCCTTTTTTTTTGGGGGGAAAAATTTTAAAAAACCCCCGGGGTTTTTTTTTTAAAAAAAAAAAGGGGTTTTTTTGGGGGGGGTTTTTGGGCCCGGGGGGAAAAAAAATTTTTTTCCCCCCCCTTTAAAAAAATTTTTTTTGGAAAAAGGGGTTTAAAAGGGGCCCCCAAAAAAGGGGGGGAACCTTTGGGGGCCCCCCCCAAAAAAAGGTTTTTTTTTTTGGGGAAAAAGGAAAAATTATGGGGGGCCCAAACCGGGGCCCCCCCGGGGGGGGAAAGGGCCCTTTTAAATTTTTTTTAAAATTTTTTTTGGGGGGGGGTTTTAAGAAAAAAATTTAAAAAAAGGGGTTTTAATTTTAAAAATTAAGGGTTTTTTTTTCCCCCCCGGGGGGGGGGGGGGCCCCCCGGGTTTCCCAATTTTTTTTTTTAAAAACCCCGGGGGGTTTTTTTTTTTTTTCCCCCCTTAAACCAAAAAGGGGATTTTTTTTGTTTTTTTCCCCCCCCCCCCCCCCCCTTTTTTTTTTTTTAAAAAATAAAAAATTTTTTTGGGTTTTCCCCCCAAAAAAAATTTTTTTTTTTAATTTTAAAAAAAGGGGAAAAAGGGGTTTTTTTGGGGGGAATTTTTTTTTTTAAATTGATTTTTTTGGGAAAAAAAGGGTTTTTTCCTTTTTTCCCCCCCTTTTAAGGGTTTCCCCCCAAAAAGGGGGTTTTGGGTTTTTTTTTTTGGGCCCATAATTTTTTTGGGTTTTTTTCCCCCAAAAAAAACCCCCCAAAGAACCCCCAAAAGGGGGGGAAAATTTTCCGGGGGGGTTTTTTTTAATTTTTTTTGGGGGGGGGCCGGGGTTTTTTTAAAATTTTGGGGGGAGAAAAACCCCCCTTTTTTTTTTTTTTTTTGGGGGGGGGGGGAAAATAAAAAAAAAAATTTTTTAAAATTTTTTTGGGGTTTTAAAACCGGGGGCCCTTTTAAATTTTTTTTGGGTTTAAGGTTTGGGGGAAAATTTTTTAAAACCTTTTTTTTTGGGGAAAAAATTTTTAAAAAAGGGTTTTTAAAATTAAAGGCCCCCCAAAAAATTTGGCTTTTTTAAAAAATTTTTTTCCGGAAAGGGGGTTTTTTTGGGGGGTTTTTTTTTTCCAAATAAACCCTTTAAAACCCTTTTTTTCCCCCCCCGGGGAAATTTGGGGGTTTAAAAAAATTCCCCCTTTTTTTTTTCCCCCCAAGGAATTTCCAAAAATGGAAAAAGGAAAGGGGGTTTGGGCCCGGGGGAAACCGGGGGGTTTTTTTTTAAAAAAACCGGGTTGGGGGTTTTAAAAAAAAAAAACAGGCCAACACAAGGACTGTGGCTAAAATTGTATAATAACGACTCACCCCAGCATCAAGGGCATCTCACATCTGACATGCTAGGAATGCAAAAGTGTATAGTCAGCCCCTTTTGGCAAAACAAAGTACCACATAGGTGGTACTCCATTATGTACAGAAGAAGTAATTAGGGACCTGGGGACCCAAGTTGATAGCAATCTCTCATTTGACAACCACTTGGCCAAAGTGGTTAGAAAGACATTGTATATAGCCCACCCCATCATGAAGGGATTCACATCTACAGCGGGGGGAGACATCGTCCCTCTCTACTCATCCTTCATCAGGCCCATAGTGAGTACAATCCCACAATCGGGATGTACCTTACCAGACACCTGCAGCAACTGGAAAGACCCCACAAGTACCTCACCAAGAGGATCAAAGGGCTCAAACAGATGCCATATGCTGACCGGTTAAATAAACCCCAGCTCTACCCAGTGGCATACCACCTGTTCAGAGGCGATCTGTGCCTAATGTATAACACCATGTCGAACCTGGAATTAATGGGCATGCTGCACCTGAGAATATCCACATCCCATTGGGATACACGCTTGAGAGACCTGAGTCTCAGCACTGAGATAAATAGGACATGCTGGATGGACAGATTCATAACCCAGAGGCTCACTTCACTCTGGAATAAAATCCCAGTCCAGGTTAGGAAGAGTCCCTCATTGACTCTCTTCAAGAGGAATCTTGATGAGTGGATGGGACATTGTAGGTTTACCCCGAGTATCACTTCTGTGTCACTGTTAGACAGAGGCACAGTATACTAACCTTGGAAAAGGGCATGGCAAGATATATTTACATTGGATGGCGACAGCCAAACACATTCTGGCTAGGTTCTTAAATGCCCTAGGGCAGATTGCCTAGTATGACGCTATGAACCTATGAACCTATGTACCTTGTTCCCCATTAGCCCTATGTGCTGTTAATCACCATGGCAATCACAATATTATGGTAGCATGTCCAAAGGTCAGTTGTCAGTCACCTCTATTCTACAGTTGTGGAATATGTGGGTCATGTGGCAATGTCACAGCTGCCACATGTACACAGTCAACCCTCTCCCCTACACATGGATGTACAACACATGTATGAGATGGAACCACATAGCCAAACTGGGGACTAAGCACTCTGAACCCAGTACTGGCATAACCTGTCAGGTGGCATGCAATACTACAGTGACTACAATACCAGTCTGATGTAGACCTACACTGACAGCAAGACAAGCACGTGAACACACTGGGCCATTCGTGGAGCCTTAGAATAGCATCCTGCCTGAGCAGCACCTCTGCAGCTGGCACACAGGCATACGTTATGCCTGAACACATCACACATAACACATAGCACACAAATCCTGTGTGCCAGTCACAGCCTGTATGGCTTGACAACACACCTGCCACAGTTGTGTTAGCTACCTTTATTTTCCGGTACAGTATGGTCACGCTCACCAGGCTGGACAAGGTGAAGGTCACTGTGATATGCCTGTGGGGCACTATGGTCCACCACATAACACAAGCATACAGGTCAGTCAGAGGCATGGACACATATGACTCAGTCATTGTCCATGCCACATACCTTCTCCTGCTGTACTTGTAGGGTGCTGACATCATCAGTGTTTAGAAAGGGGAATGTGCATCCTGTAGTCTGTTCTCCTAGTTGCCAAAAGGGACATTTTCCTCACACACACTAACCCCCCTCAGCCAAACACACACACTTGCCATTTATACGATTCAAACCCCTATCTAACTATGTCATGACACTCGAGACAGATGCATTAGCAGAGCGCACTATTTGCATTACTGGGAGGTTTCCCTTCTCTTGCTGTACTTATAGGGTGCTGACATCATCAGTGTTTAGAAAGGGGAATGTGCACCCTGTAGTCTGTTCTCCTAGTTGCCAAAAGGGACATTACCCTCACACAAACACTACCCCCCTCAGCCAAAAACACACTTGCCATTTGCAGGATTCAGCCCCCTATCTGACTATGTTATGATATTTGAGACTGACGCATTAGCAGAGCATGCTATTTGCTTTACTGGGAGGTTTCCCTTCTCTTGCTGTACTTATAGGGTGCTGACATTATCAGTGTTTAGAAAGGGGAATGTACATCCTGTAGTCTGTTCTCCTAGATGCCAAAAGGGACATTTTCCTCACACACAATAACCCCCCCCCTCAGCCAAACACACACACTTGCCATTTGCAGAATTCAAACCCCTATTTAACTATGTTATGACACTCAAGACGGACACATTAGCGGAGCACGCTATTCACATTACTGGGAGGTTTCCCTTCTCTTGCTGTACTTATAGGGTGCTGACATCATCAGTGTTTAGAAAGGGGAATGGGCATCCTGTAGTCTGTTCTCCTAGTTGCCAAAAGGGACATTTCCCTCACACACAATAACCCCCTCAGCCAAACACACACACCTGCCGTTTGCAGGATTCAAACCCCTACCTAACTATGTTATGACACTGGAGACGGACGCATTTGTGGAGTGCGTTATTCGCATTACTGGTAGGTTTTCCTTCTCCTGCTATACTTATATTGTGCTGGCATCATCTGTGTTTAGAAAGGGGAATGTGCATCCTGTGGGGAGGCAGACGCCAAGCACACTCTGGCTAAGCTGTCATTCCCTAGGTCAAACAGCCTAGTGTTGACCTCTACACCCATATGTTTAATTGTCAAATGCACATTATTGGTTGCTGATAGACTGTTTGCACGTCTTTATTGCCATAGCATTCCCTGTTTGTATGAACAACTTGTGTATCTGTGGAAGATGTTTGCATATGGGAGGGATCCACTATATCACGTATGTCTCTGTAGTCATTTAACTGTGTGCACTGGGCAGACTGCTGTAATGTGGTTGGTTCCTGGAATAACACGTAAAAATACCAGATATGTGTGGCCAACTGCTAAACTGAGATTTGGCCTAAGTGTGTGAGCATGCCCAGTTCAGCCTTCCCATGGCCTGTTGTCTGACATATGTCTCATTTATCAAAGTGTGTGAGCATGCCCAGTGTGAGCATTCCATATGTTGAACTCTGCAGCCCACCACATTTGTGGATGAGTGTGAACTTCAACACATATCTCCTGTTTATGGTTGTGTGTTGTGTGTCATGTTGTGTAGTTACTGTACAACTGCTTTGTGTGTGAACGCAACAGGATTATACTGTGTCTGCAGGGTTTGCATGGGATACTTTGCATACAGTTGTCAACATCCTTTCACACTGACCTAACACTGTAGTACTGTATAGTGTATTGGTTCAGTACTTTGACTGTGGTGGACAGTATCCTGGGCTTTAATGCTTTACATTTCCATAGTGAGCACAACAGCCTGGTTAGGGGCCAGTTGTGTACATCTGACCATGTTGCATTATGTTCAGATATGAACTACTTAAACCAGGCTTGTCCAACATTGGTAGTGTATTCCACAACATAGGTGTACATTTGCAAACACTAGCGATGTGCCCTAGTCCATTTCTAATGCTAGTTGGAGAGTGCGTTTGTCCTTCGACACACATTGTAAGTGGAGTTTGCCATGACATATGTCATGGTTAGTATACTGTGCTGCTGTCTACCTGTGACATGACAGTGATACCCAGGATAAAGATACCATCTCCCATCCACTCATCAAGATTCCTATTGAAGAAAATCGATGTGACTCTATGGGTAGCCTGTACTGGGAGTTTACTCATGGGTGGCGGTGGCTTCTGTGTTATGGATCATGCAGTACAGCTTGTCCTATGTAAGTCAATGCTGGGGTTCAGGTCTCTCATGTGCATAGCTCACTGCCATTCAGATTGTACAAGGTGCAGCATGTTTATTGATACCAGTAACACAGGCAACACATGGCATCTGTGCAAGCTCCTTGATACTCCTGGTGAGGTACTGTTTGGGACTTTACGGTTGATGGAGGTGTCTGCTGAGGTACATCCCACAGGGGCTATTGTAGTCAATTGTAACGCTGATGAAGGATGACTGCAGAGCCACAATGACCTCCCCTTATCTAGATCTGACAACCTTCATGATTAGGTGGGTATATAGGTTCATAGGTTCATAGGTTCATACTAGGCTATCTGCCCTAGGGCATTTATAAGCCTAGCCAGAATGTGTTTGGCTTTCATCACCCATTTTAAATTTATTTTGCTATGCCCTTTTTTGAGGTTAGTATACTGTGCCTCTGTCTAACAGTGACACAGAAGTGATACCCGGGATAAACCTCACGATCTCCCATCCACTCATCAGGATTCCTCTTGAAGAGAGTCAATGAGGGACTCTGCCTAACCTGGACTGGGATTTTATTCCAGAGTGAAGGGAGCCTCTGAGTTATGAATCTGTTCCTCCAGCATGTCCTATTTATTTCAGTGCTGAGGTTCAAGTCTCTCAAGTGCGTAGCTCGATGGGATTTGGATTTTCTGAGGTGCAGCATGTCCATTAATTCCGGGTTGGACATGGCTTTATACGTCAGGCACAGATCGCCTCTGAACAGGTGATATGCCACTGAGTAGAGCTGGAGTTTCTTTAACCGGGCAGCATATGGCATCTGTTTTAGCCCTTTGATCCTCTTGGTGAGGTACTTTTGGGGTCTTTCCAGTTGCTGCAGGTGTCTGGTAAGGTACATCCCAAAAGGGGCATTGTACTCAATTATGGGCCTGATGAGGGATGAGTAAAGAGGCACGATGACCTTCCCTGATCTAGATGTGAATCCCTTCATGATTAGGTGGGCTATATAAAATGTTTTTCTAACCACTTTGACCACGTGGTTGTCAAATAAGAGATTGCTATCAGCTTGGGTCCCCAGTTCCCTAATTACTTCTTCTGTACTTAATGGAATACCACCTATGTGGTAATTTGTGGGCACTTTGTTTTGCCAAAGGGGATGACTATACACTTTTTGGCATTTAGCTTGAGGCCATGGCTCTGGCACCAGTTGTCTGTTTCTATGAGGCCCTTTTGGAGGATGCTTGTGTCGGCTGGAGAGTCAATTATGGCACCCAGTTTGCAGTCATCTGCGAACTTGGTCAGCCACAGTCCTTCAGTGCTGGCCTGTACCTCCGAGAAATATATACTGAACAAGAGAGGTCCCAGGACTGAGCCTTGTGGCACACCACTTGTAACTGGTTTGGAGTCTGACATGGCTCCAGCAATTCTAACCATGTGGGTTCTGTCCTTGAGCCAGTTTGCAATCCATCTAGTGACATAGGGGTTTATATTTAAGCTGGTGAGCTTATCTAAAATGCCCGAGTGGGGTATTGTATCGAAGGATTTTGCGAGGTCCAGGTAGGCTGTGTGGACCACCTTCCCCTCGTCAATGGCCTTGGTGACTGTTTCAAAGAAATCAACCAGGTTTAAGAGGCAGGATCTGCCCTTAACAAAGACGAACTGGGTAGGATCCAGTGTTTGTAGGTCCCCAATATCTTTATTTATGAAGTCCATGATGATCCTTTCCATAGCTTTGCAGACCAAGCTAGTCAGGCTTATGGGGCGATAGTTTCCAGGATCCGTTGAGGCACCACCTTTATGGAGAGGGACCACTGTTGCTGTACGCCACTCTTTGGGCACATATCCTGTAGTAAGGCTGAGATTGAACAGTAGTTTTATGTTTAGGTTTAGCTCTTCTTGGAGTTCATGTAGGACACAGCCCGGGACACCATCTGATCCCATTGATGCTGTGTTTTTTGCTTTGGAGAGGGTGGCTCTTACCTGAGCATCTGTGATGTCAGGGGGCAGCACTCTGCTGGGATAGATATTTGCCCTTTTGGTGGGGAGGGGAGAAGTTTGCGCTGAACCTGTCAGCTAGGATGTTGGCAATGTCTGTGGGTTTGGTGTATTTTTTGTCATTTTGGACTAATTCTGAGCATATCTGGGAATTACCACCCAGGTTCCTAACATAACTAAAGAAAGCCTTGTGATTATCCTTAGTGTCCTGTGCAATTTTTCTCAAGCTGGCCTTAGACAATTTTATGTGTGCCCATAGTTTTTGCTAATACTGATCAGTGATGCCTTCCTTTTGGGATTTTGCTCTATCATTTAGTAGCTTCCTCCTTCTATTGTATAGTTTGTTTATGGCTGGGGTCCACCAGACAGGATGTCTGCCTTTGGAGGAATGGGTCTTGGTTTTATTTGGGATCGCATGATCCATGCATTCCTGAAGGTGTTCATAGAATGTGTTTATAAAGGATTCTGCAGTCTGGGATTTTCCACAGGCGGGGGCTTTGAAGGATTCCACCTCAGTTTTGAGGAGTGTGAAATTTGCTTTAGAGAAGTTTTTCACTGTGATTTTCTGGGCAGGGGGTGGGGTCGGGATGTGAATATCCAGTGAGATTAGTTTATGGTCTGATCTTACCAGTGAGGGATACACTTCTGGTCTGGAGCATAGAGTCCCCATGTTGGTGATGATCAGGTCCAGTATGTTTCCCCTTCTTGTGGGAGTGGTAACAAGTTGTTCCATAGCATTTGAGTTTATAAATTGTAGGAACCTTTGGGCTAGGGTGTTGGAGCTAGAGTAATGCTCCCAGTCTATGTTTGGGTAGTTGACGTCGCCCAATATAATGGTGTTTGGAGAGACCCTCATATTTTCCAGTGTTCTCAGGAAGGCCGAGTGGGGTTCCTGGGTTTGGGAGGGTGGTCTGTAGCAGGCTATAAACTGGAAGGCAGTTTTACCCACTGTTAGTTGCACATGGATAGTCTTTGATGCTTCGTGCTTTGCCACCAACCTGGAGGTGTGGGTATCTTTGATGAATATCAATACTCCCCCTCCTTTTGTGGTTCGGTCCAAGTTTTGAGGCCGAAAAGCATGTTATGAGGTATAACCTGGTAGTGCTGGTGTGCTCTCTGGAGCCCTGAACCAGGTTTCTGTTACTGCACAGATATCGATGTTCTCCATGCTAAGGAGAGTTTGAAAAGTGCATCTTGAGGTTTAGACTTCTGGCATTGAGTAGCATTACTCTTAGTTTCTTATCCCTTGTGATACATATGGAGGTGGGTTTGTCTTTTGAGCCTTGCCTAAAAAAGGCACTATGGGGGTAGCAAGAGCCTTTGCCAATATCCGAAAGCCCAGGGGTGACAGGTGCAAGCCGTCCCTAGTGAAGCATCGTGGCTTGTCGAGCATATCATCCTAAGCTGACAGGCATTGGATCCCCTTTGAATGACACCAGTACTTAAGCCAATTGTTGAAATTGATCATCTTGTCTTCGTATTGTGGCAACATTCTTGGTGAGGGTAAGATGCTACTCAAGGTCAGGGTCATACCGGCCTGGGCTACATGCTCAGAGAGCTCCTTTATGTCTCTTTTCATGTAGTCTAGTGAGGTACATCTCAGGTCATTCACACCAGCATGGGCAATGACTGAGTCATATTTGTACTTGCCTTGGAGTGACCTGAGTGCTTGTGTTATGTGGCGGATCCTAGCACCCGACAGGCTGCTCACCGTGACTCTCTCCTTGTTCAGCCTGGTGAGCGGGACGTCAGTGTGACTGACGATAGAGTCACCTATTACAAGTGTATCAGGTGTGTTGTTTAGTCTTAAGGGCTGTGACTGTTTGGCACACTGGCTTTGTGAGATATGTGTTGCACGTGTTTTGTTTTGGGGTAGCGGCTGCTTGGGTGTCTGCTTTGGAGGTCTCTGCTGCTTCAGCAGATCTTTATTTAGAGCCTCCGAGTATGTTTTTGTGTGATTATGTGCTTGGTTTGCTGTCGTGGTAGGTCTATGTGAGACTGGAATTGTAGTGAGTGTGGTTTCCTTCTCCTCCTGACTGTGGTATGTGGTATATGGTATGTTTCTGTAAACACTACAGCACATGTTTGTCCAATGCAGGATATCTATCACCTTGTGTCCCCAGGTCTCTCATTACATGTTAAGTACGTAATGGGTTAACACCTATGTGGTAATTGGTGGGCACTTACTGTATATCCACGGGGGTTTACTATACACTTTTCTGCAATTAGCTTGCTGACATGGCTATGGCACCAGTTGTCTGTTTCTATGTGGCCCTTTTGTGGGATGCTTGTGTCAGCTGGTGGATCATATATGGTGAGCAGTTTGTAGTCCTCTGCAAACATGTTCAGACACAGTCCTTCCATGTTGGCCTGTACCTATGGGACATATATACCAGACGAGGGAGATCCCAGGACCAAGCCTTGTGGGATGCCAGTTATATCTGGTTTGTAGTCTAGCATGGCTGCAGCATGTCTGACCATGTCTGTTCTGTCCTTGTTCTGGTTTGCAACCCCTCTACTGACATAGGGGGTTATAATTAAGCTGGTGAGCTTATCTATAATGAACATGTAGGGTATTGTATAGAAGCCTTTGCAAGGTCCAGCTATGCTGTGTGGACCACATTGCCCTCATCATTGACCTTAATGACTGTTTCAATTGAGTCAAACATGTTTAGGGGCAGGATCTGCACTTAAGAAAGCCACATTGGGTAGGGTCCGGTGTCAGTAGGTCCCCAATATCTTTATGTCTGCGGTACATGCTGATCCCTTCCATAGCTGTGCAGACCGAGCTTCTCAGGATTCTGGAGTGGTAGTTTTCAGTATCCATTCAGGCAACACCTTTGTTGAGAAGGACCACTGTTGTTGTACACTGCTCTTTGGGTACATATCCTGTGGTAAGGCTGACATTGAGCAGTAGTGTGATTTGGCATTCCATTCGTCTTGGAGTCCATGTTGGACTCAGCCCAGGACACCATCTCATACCATTGCTGCTGTGTGTTTTGCTTTGTAGATGCTGGCTGTTACCTCAGCATCTGCAATGTCAGGGGGCCAGCAGTCTGCTGGGATAGATATTTTGCATTCTGGGGGTGGGGTTTGCACTGCACCTGTCAGGATGTATGTTGGCAATATGTGTGTGTGTTTGGTATGTTGTTTGTGATATTTGTGTGATTCAGAGCATATCTGTGAATTCCCAACACAGTTCCTACCATCAGTTGTGAAAGCTTTGGGATTATCCTTAGTGTCGTGTACAATTTGTATTTTCATAGGTTCATAGGTTCATACTAGGCTATCCACCCTAGGACATTTGTTAGCCTAGCCAGAGTGTGTGTGGCTTTTGCCACCCCTTGCTATGTGAATATTATGGCCATTTATGATTTGCTTTGCTGTGCCTCTGTCTGGACATGACACAGTGAAGACCCACAGTGTAACTCTACAATCATCCATCCACTTGGCAAGATTCCTGTTGAAGAGTGTCAGTGAGAGGCTCTACCTAACATGGAGTGGGATTCTGGTCCAGGGTGTGAGGAGCCTCTGGATTATGTATCTGTCCCTTCAGCACATCCTATTTCATTATTTGTTGAGGTTGACATCTCTCACTCTCACAGCTCCGATGGCTTTGAGTTTTATGGGGTGGATGATGTCCATTACTCCTGTGTTGGGCATGGCCTTGTACAACAGGCATGCAATGCCTCTGTGTAGGCAGTATGTGACTGCATTCAGCTGGGGTGTCTACAGCCAGGCAGCATATGACATATATTTGAGACCCTTTATCCTCTTGGTGAGGTACCTTTGAGGTCTTTCTAACTGCTGCAGGTGTCAGGTACAGTACATCCCATATGAGGCATTGTACTAGATTATGGGTGTGATAAGAGAACAGTATAGGGGCACAATGACCTCTGTTGACGTAGATGTGAATCCTTTCATGATACAGTGTCCAATGTAGACAGTCTTCCTAGCCACATTGGCAATGTGAGTGTCACATAACAGGTTACTGTCCACTTGTGTCCCTAGGTCCCTGATTACTCCTTCCATACATAATGGTTTACCACCTATGTGGTAATTTGTGGTACCTTGTTTGGTATTTGGTGGGACATTGATACTGTCCAGTGTCTTCGGGATGGCTGGGTGGGGTTCCTGTGTGTGAGAATGTGGTCTGTAGCATGCTACAGACTATACAGCGGTCTTGCCTACAGTTAGTTGCACATGGGTGGATGCCAATGCCTTGTGCATTGTCAGTTACCTGGACGTATGGGTGTCTGTGCTGAATATGGATACTCACCCTCCTTTTATGTTTTGTTCCAGATTTTGGGGCCATGACACATGATATGTGGTATAACCTGATAGTGCTGGTGTGCTGTCAGGAGGCTAGCAGCAGGTTTCTGTCACTGCACAGACATTGATGTTCTTCATACTGGGGATGGCCTCGGGAGCATGCATATTGGGGTTTGCACATCTGGCACTGGTCAGTATTACCCTTATGTTTCTTTCCACTTATGTTTTCTAGGATGGTGGGTTAGTCTTTTCAGCCTTGCCTACAAAAGGCTCTATGGAGGTGGCAAAAGCCTTATCCAATATCCAGACACCCAGGGGTAACAGATGCAAACCATCCCAGGAACAGCTGAGTGGCTTGTCAAGCATGACATCCCAAGCAGACAGACATTGGATCCCCTTGGAATGACACCAGTAAGTGTGCCACTTGCTATGACTGATCATTCCGTGTTTGTACTGTGGCATTATTCTTGGTAAGGGTAGGATGCTGCAAATGGTGAGTGTCATACCAGCCTGGACTACATAATCAGAGAGCTCATCTATGTCTCTTTTCATGTAGTCTAGGGAGGTACATCTCAGGTCATTCACACCAGCATGGACTATGACTGCATCATATTTCTACTTGCTTTGGGGTGACCTGCATACTTGTGTTATGTGGCATATTGTGGCAGCCTAAAGGCAGCTTACTGTACCCTTTCCCTTGTTCAGTCTGGTGTGCGGGACAGCAGTGTGTCTCACTATGGAGTCACCTATTACAACTGTATCAGGCATGTTGTTTCTCCTTCTGGCCTGTGACTGTTTGGCACACCAGCTTTGTGTACTATGTGTTGCATGTGCTATGTTTGGAAGTTGTTTGATTGGGTGTCTGTTTTAGAGGCCTCTGTTGGTGTGCTGTGATTGTAACTTGTGCCTCCGGGAATGTTTTTCTGTGTTTATGTCTTTGGTTTGCAGTTGTGATAGGTCTATGTGGGACTGTGTTTGTGGTGAGTGTGTGGTTACCTTCTCCTCCTGACTAGTTTTGGGAGTACTGAGTTGAGGGAGCTCAGCCTCCAGTTGTGATAGATGGTTGCATCTCTCACATATATTTGTATTTCTTGGGGGGAGTTGGGGGTTGTCTGTGTACTTGGGGCAGGTGTAACATTGCCTCAAGATTCACAGATTCAACTTGTTGTGGCTGGCCTTAGTGGATTGTATGTGTGGACATATTTTATTGCCATTCTAGTGATCAGTGATTACTTCAATGTTTATGTTTGCTCTGTCATGTAGTAGCTTCCTCATTCTCTTGCATGGTTTAGTTATGGCTGGTGTCCACTATGCCAGATGCCTGCATGTATGGCATTGTGTCTTGTTTTAATTTAGGATTGCATAATCCAAGCATTCCTGGCAGTGTTCATGGAATGGCTGTATTACAGGTTCTGAGGTGTGGCCCATATTTTGCACCTGCACAGGACCTTTAATGGATTCCACATCAGTTTGGAGGAGTGCAAATATTGCTTTACACATGTTTTCCACTGTGGTTTTCTGGCCAGGGACTGTGGTCAGGATTTGTATATCCAGTGTGATTACTCTATGGTCTGGTTTTACCATTGAGCAATACACTTCTCATCTTGCCATCCAGTACCCATGTTGCTGATTATCACATCCAGTATGCTTACCCCTCTTGTGGGAGTGGTACGTTGTTCCTGGGCATTTTGGTTTATGGATTCTATGAACTTTTGTCTTACAGTGTTGGAGCTAGTATAATGCTCCCAGTCTATGTCTGGGTATTTTCAGTCACCCAATATTATGTGATTTGGAGGACTTGATATATTCATGTATTCCAGCATAGGCCAGGTGCAGTTCCTGGTGTTGGGACAGTAGTCTGTATCAGGCTATAAACTGGGGGGCAGTTTTAGCCACTGTTACTTGACCATGGCTAGTCCATGCTGCTTCTTGTTGTGGTACCAACATGGGGGTGTGGTTATCCTTGACAATTATTGCTAGTCACCCTCCTTTTGGAGCTTGTTCCATGTTTTGAGGCTGTACAGCACAGTATGAGGTGTAACCTGGTAGTGTTATGGTGCTGTTGTGAGCCTTGCCTCAGTTTTCTGTTACAGCACAGATATCAACATTCTCCATACTGGGTGAGTTTAGACTGCATGCATCTTGCTGTTTCGACTTATTCCTTATCTTATTCTTATCCCTTCTGATACCTATGGAGGTAGGTTTGTGTTTTGAGCCTTACCTATTCAGGGCACGCTGTGGGTAACAACAGCCTTTGCCAGTATCCATACGGCCTGCAATGATAGGTGCATGCCAGTCCTAGCAGGTGGAGCATCATGTCATGCTCAGCATGTCATCCCAGGCTGGCACACATTGGATCCCCTTTGAGTAACTGCGATACTTCAGTCAATTATTGCACTTGATCATCTCATTGTCATATTGTGGCATGATGCTTGGTGAGGGTAGGATGTTAGTCAGGGTCCTCAGGTGTGCATATAGTACATGGTGTTACATTACTTAACACATGGCATTCATGCCTCAGGTGGTGCTGCAGGGCTGCCTCTGTCGGATGCACATATTACACTCGCTGTACATGTTTGTGAGCAGGTCATGTCATTTTAGGCATCCCTGTTATTATCTGAGTGAGTCAGAGGGGGTATCATTCCCAGGGTTCCTACTGAGCCAGTGTATGTGCTATGCGTTGCCTCTTTGCCAAGGCCAGGGCATACTGGGCATGCCTCCTTCTGCCTACTGGGGCAGGTTCAGGTTGTTCCTCCTCAGAGTCACTCTCTGCCTGTGATGGCCTTGGCAATGGTGGGGGGCTGTTTGGCCCGGCCCTATGCTGGTCCTGCTGCAGCTGTTTTCGCAAGATCATATTATGTAGCATAGCACATACCATGACAATTTGGGTACATGTAGTTGGTGTGTACTGCAAGGCTCCACCAGATGTGTCCAGACACCGGAACTGTGACTTGAGCAGCCCAAACACACGCTCTATTACATTACGTGTTTGTGCGTGTGCCTCATTATGGGTTCCTGTTCAGGTGTGTGTGCATTTCTGATGGGTGTCATCAGCCATGGCTCCAGTGCATAACCTGCATCCCCCACTAGGTGTCCGTGCCGGATGTCCCCATTGACAAATGTCTGGTACAGCTGTGTCAAATGCCAGATGTGGGAATCATGGTAGCTCCCAGGGCAGCCAGCACACACATTCATTATTATGCCCTGGGCATCACACACGACCTGGCAGTTGATGGAGGGGAAGCCCTTGTGGTTAATGTATGCCCTACCCCACTCACCGGCTGGTGCTTTGATGCATATGTGCGTGCAGTCTATTGCACCCACTACCTCAGGGTATTCTGCTATTTGCTGGAAGAGACGCATATTGCTGGCCAATACCTCACGGGCATTGGGGAAATATACATGATCACCGACATGTTCTGACATGGCATCCAGGAACTGGTGCAGTACCCTGGAGGCTGATGCCTGTGATATCCCCATCATATCACCAGTTGGTCTCTGGAAGGTACCTGTTGCTAGTATTCTTAGGCCAACACATACCTTGGTTTCCACTGGGATGGGTTCCCCTCTGTTGGTTCTGTGTGTGAGGCGTGGTCTGCACAGCTCCACTAATTGCTGCAGGAGGTCTCTGTCCACTCTATAGCGCTATACTATCTCCAGCTCATGTAACCCATGGTAGGTGACCCTGGGCCTGTACACTCTTCTCCGTCTCCTCACTGTGGGTTGTCTGGCACCATCTGCATTGTCACCACCCTCAGCAAGTCGCCTATGTCTCATTATGACAGCTATGGTAGCCCATAACATTTCTGCTCTGAGTTCAGCTTTTTCAGTTTTCACTTCTAATAGCTTACTCCTGTCTTGCAGTGTCTCTTGAGAGAAACATCTTGCACTGCTGTTTGCAGATTTGTAAGTGTTGGGCTGAGCTACTATTCTGCCTGTGTAATTGCCTGCTTCTAATTGTTTTCACCTGCTAGCTCTAGCAGTATTCCCTGGTGGCTTCCTGCTAATTATGTTGCTTCCTGTTTCCTTTCTGTTTCCTCAGGGGGGAGCAGCGTGTATACCAGCAGAAACACACTCACAGTGGCTTACAAGCGCGCACACATGCTTACACGGCTCAGAATCGTCTTATTTGGGTTAAAACGCGCGCACACCAACTCAAACAGTGTTACAGCTCTGCCAACAGGCTTCTACATGCTGAGTCTGCCCTACCCGTGTGCACACCCGCGCAAACAGTGTTAAACATCTCCCAACACGCTCCCACATGCTCAGTCTGCCTTACACGCGTGCACACTGTCTTACTCGCGCTTCATGGCACGCACACATGCGCATGCACGCCCAGCAAGAAACTGTGGTCTAGGCAACAGTGTACACCTTCCATTTCTTGACTTTCTCATGCTTATCTAGTGGCACACCTCTTTCCATGATATCTGTCTGACATCTGTCATGTAACTCTGACCTCCAATGAACTGCATTTCTTTCTACCATTCCCCCCTGTGTTGTCACCTATCTCCTACTCTGTTCCTCCCCCTTCTGTAACTCTTACACTACTCAGAATGTGCTCATTTGCTATGTGACAGTGGAATTCAGTATCCTAACACTCATTTGCATCAGATTGCCTACTAATGCTTAGTTACATCTCTTAGACTCAGCTTTCCCCCTTAGCAACCACTACACGGTGGCCATGTTGTTTTTGGTCTGCTGGTCCCTGCATTGAAATTCCATGTATTGCATAAAACCCACATTTGTGGTTTATAACCTTCATTTTTATGTTTTATACAGTGCAGTCCGTTTGCGCAGGGCTGCGCTGGGTTTACACATCGGCGATCGTCGAAAAAAATATTTTTGCATCAGGTTACCTTCCAATGGCCACATATTTGGCCATTGGCATGCTGCCTGACACATATGCACCCTTTATTTGGAGCTGACATGGCTCCATTGCATTTTTTGCAGAAACGTACTCAGTTGTCAACTGAGTACATTTCTGCAGCTAAAACGGCTCTTACACGGGCTGTTCTGGGCTTCCTGGATCGCTAATCATCCTCATTTGCATGCTATTCAGCTGCAAGTGAAGTGTTTAGCTTGTCCACGCCCACTCCGTGTAAGAGACGTTTTAGCTTGTCTCTTACACGGACTTTGGGCTTGTTCTACTCACTACTCTTAGACTCCGTGCCAGCCTTCGTGAATCCGGCCCTATATCTTTCTTTTCTTTTTCATTCCATTCTTTTTCATTAATTATTTTTATATCATTTCCTATTCAGAGACTATTATATTATATTTCCAACTATATTTCCAAGTAATCTGAAAATCCTGTTACAATGTTTCTTCTTCCATTATACATATTCCTTCTGATACTAAAAATGATCTATTTTAGATTTTAAAGTACCTCTCCTATAGGTACATTTTTATTCCATATAAACAGGTTCATCTCAGCCTTTTGTTATTGACATGGTCCATCTACATATACATAAAACAGAAGTTATCGAGGACATCTAATACCCACAATCCCCTCTGCATTCACGCAAACAGCAATCCCTGCTTCGACCAGACTACATACTAGTTACACATCACAACTAGACTCTCTGCAGAACAGAGTATCACTGACATCAAAAAAGTAGTATCATAACAACTATATGTATCTATGATATAAACAAATATACTACAACCATAGTTAACAGCAACTCCACTAGCTAATAATGGTACAGTGTCTAATAAAGAAGAGGAGTGAGTAGCATCCATAGAGAGCAGAAGGAGAACATGGAAACTCAGGGCGATATAACTTCTTTCCTCCTAAGGGTGTGGGAAGGGAGCCTATCCTTTATGTGAGAGTGTTCAATCCCTGCCTTTGTTCGTAATGGTGGTAACCTGGCGGACTTCTTTTGAGCACAGAGGAACCTGTCGTTGCCGCTTAGTAGCCCCTGCCTCCATTGTATGTCCCTTTAAATGGATAGAGTTTTCCCTTTTAGTATGTAGACAGTGCGTGTCTAGTGGTAGAAAGGCTGCGTGAGCCACAATGGAAGATGAATTTGTGTGGTTTAGAGCCAGTAGCAGCCTTGAGTGGATGTGTCTAGATGTGTAACACATATGTGACCAGATATTATAAGAGTTGAGGTTCTGTTCGCCCAGTTTGCTGGTTATATAATTCAATTTCAGTTGAGGAGAATAAATAGCCTGTTCAGTTAGATGCCAATAAAATAGAGTCTAGGAAATAAAATCTGAGTTCCTTATGGACGTTTGAGTTGTCTTTATTAGAGTGGTCAGATTTATGTCATCTTAATATTTATGTCAGTAAAATATGAATTGACTGATTAATGGGCAGAAGGGACAAATTTTGGGGAGAAAGACTCTGTTGGAAGAAAAATTAAGAAATAAATGAAATGATGGGAATTTATGTTACTAGAAAAGGAAGCTCAGAAGATGTCTAGCAGATGTATAAAGGTGACCAGGTTGAATGAAAAAGATGTAAAAATGACTTGAAAGCTGGTTTTCCATGACAAAACATCAATTTAAGAGAGCAAGTGAGAGCACAAAATTTGTCACCGTGATGTTCTGACAATGCAACTGGAATAGAATATGAAAAAGAAAACAAGTTTAAAGTGGCTCACAAAATTAATCAGCACGTCACCACAATAAACTTGAGCAGTGTTAGAATTAGCAGCTGTAAACACTGATGTTCTAAAAGGAAGCAATAACACCACAAAAGGTTAAGAACCTTGTAAAACCTGCTAACCTGGGTCTCTACCAGGGTCCAACTGAGCAAACACTGAAAAAGACAAAGTTTTGAACGTGTAAGTCTTTGTAACGGGCTTCAACTGATGAGGGATGAGTCTATGTAGTGAAACTTGAACGCTGGAAGAATGACTGCCAGAGTGGAAATGAGGAAAAAGCCTCTAAGATGTATCTGGAACAAAGGGGATGCCATAGATGCTGTGGGTGAGTTTGTGCTGGCGGAAATAGGGTAAAGAATTCATTCATCCTCTGAAAGGTGATCAAATCGAAAGAAGGGGAAAGAAATTTGACAATGGGTCAAAGGGGATGAGGATCCAATGGGGCCAGATGCAAGGTTTGCTTTCTGTAGAAACTTGCAGGAAGGGAAGCAAAGAGGGAATGGCAGAGTCCTGGGCTTTGGAGAGCGACCAAGAACGCACCCTGGTGGGGACTTTGCAAATAGGAAGAATAAGCTCCCTCAATTTTTCGGCAGACCGGGTAAAAATCTTGTGTAGGCTGTTGGTGGTAATTTAAAAAAGATCCAGACTGGGCTGGCCGTTTGATGGACGACGGATGGAGGCAATATTATTCGCAGGCGGAGCCTATTGCTATGACGCTGCCTCTCTGCGCGTTGGATGACTACTGGAGTGCGTGACCCGTTGGATTCTGCGACGCCGCACGGCACCGTCTTCTCTGCAACTCTGGTGGCTGTTGGTAAGACCCTGAAGCCGTTATGTACCACTGCCCATTGCCTCACGGCCATGTCTGCATATTGGTCTGCCTGGGTCCCCCAGGAGCTGTGCGTCAAGACGCCAAAACCTGGCCCCAACTGCCCTCAACTCCCAGAACATTGATGATGTTAGGAGCAACCATTGATTGGCGCTGTGTCTGTCCCTGGTCTTCCTGAAGACCCCCCCCCCAGAGTGGTCCAGAGTTGTCCGGTGTTAGTCGGTGACTGTCCGGGTTATCCTTATGCCCCCCCCGCTGGATAGGTTAGTGTGTCTGGTGGG
Source organism: Protopterus annectens (assembly GCF_019279795.1). Classification (NCBI taxonomy): domain Eukaryota; kingdom Metazoa; phylum Chordata; order Ceratodontiformes; family Protopteridae; genus Protopterus; species Protopterus annectens. The sequence goes on along the minus strand of NC_056741.1, from coordinate 1,650,247,629 downwards.
ATGTGCATAAGGTCATTTATCAGCATCAATTGTGTCAGTGGAATGGTAGTTAGTGCAAACCACCAAACAGAATGTGAATTAAATGGAATCAGAATACAATTTTTCAATGGTCGCAGTCTCTGGAGAATGAATGACCATACCATGAGAACAGAAGCAGACGCCATTTCTTCCTTCAATTTTACAGCAGAAATTTTAATGTTTGAGGAAGCTGCTACCTATTCTTTCTGTAGGAAGTTTTAGAACTAAATGATTTTTCTCTAATGAAGAAGAAGGACTGTATGATATGATATGCTGTGATGGCTGTATGTTAAGTTTCAAGACTACTGAAATTCCAAGGTGTGGTGTTAGTTGTATGTAAGTGTACAGCCAGATGTATCAGCTGAAGATTGCAATTGTGGTGTCAGACAGCCAAGCAGTGCCATGCATGAGGTGAATCCTCAGCGCCTGTATCCAGACCTCAGGGCTGCGGGTGTACTGTAGGGGCCTGGGGCCCAGCCCCAGGCAAAGGGCAGGGTCAGGCTTCGATAGCTGAGGGGCTAGTACTGAGCGCCATTGGCTCTGCGCCTGCACATGTAGTGGTGGTAGTATTGAGTTGGAAGATCTCCTTAGAATCTGGCTCTCTATTCTTTCCCTTCTTGAAAAAGAATGGAAGGATAGCTTGATCCATTCGAACTTTCCTTTTTTCTTTATTGTGTTGAGATGTGTTTTGGTCAGATCCGCCTCCCAGTCCCCTGTTTTCTTTTGAACTGAAAAGAACTTTGAGTAAGTCCTAATATTATTTGGTCCACTGGGACTGGTTGATGGGTCTGGCAGGCTGGGTTTTTTCTTTTCTGAAGCTGTGGTCTCTCGCAGATGGGGGGGTGGTTCTGGGAGTTTCTTTTTCCTTGGTGTTGGGGAGTGTGTAGAGAAGGCCTCTGGTTGTAACCTCTGGTAACAATGCTTTTACCCAGTTTTGCCAGGCCTGGCCTGACAGAAGCTGTATTCCCCCCACTGCCTCCAGAGCAGAGGCTTTCCCCCTCCTCTCAGGAGTAAGGTGCTCTCTCTGCCAGGGAGGCGTTCCTGTCAATCTCTGCCTGCCCCCCCTGCCACCAGGCGGGCTCCTCCACTTCTTGGTTCTGCCCCATCCCCCTCTATCACCTCATCACCCTGTGTGTTGGGGCCCCTTTGGGAAAGATCCTTGGGGTTTTTTCGTGCCCCTTGGTCTCTTGGGGCAGAGAAGGAAAGGGCCCTCGGACGGGGACAGGGTCTTTTTCCTTTCCCCACCTTTTGCCGGGTCTCCCTGTACTTCACTTACGGAAGGACTCCTCCAAGTTATCCTCCAAAAGTGTGTGGCTCCATCAGATGGACTTGTCCAGATAAGCCAAAAGAGCTTCCCAAGCAAGTAGATTGCCTGACTGAAAGGCTCGCACAGCCAGCAGTTCTCGCGATGTTTACTTCTGCCTGCGTGGTGTTGAGCTGCGCCACTTTTTACAATGGAAACAGCAGTGTCTGTATGCGCTGTGCTCTCTCTGAACAATGGCATGACTAGTATCCCTCTGTAATCCTCCTGAAACTTTGAAAAGATCCTCTGTAAGTGGGAAACTATGAGTGAAAAAGCTGAACTAAATCCATCTGAAAATCCATGGTCCTAGAATCTTTGTTATCTGTCATGGGTCCGAATCTTGTTGTTTAATGGACAGATGAGGACGACCGGCCATCTCCTTTGGGATGATGAGCCACCACCATGGCGCCTCTACTGTGCTCCCCGTGTACGTATTCCTTGTCCTCCCTTGGTGGTTGTCCAACTTATTTGGCTTCCCCCGGACTGGTTCCACCGTGTGCCCATTAACTCATCAAAGAGGAGTCAGCCGCCCCACTGGGAAGGAAGGGACCAAGGGGTCCAGGAGGCGGAAGCCTTGGGAGGAAGGGGGGAGGGCTCGGCAGCTAGTCACAAAGTCAAGGGAGCTCCTCTCTCTCACCAAAAAAAGAGAGTTCTCTGAAAAAGGACTAAAAATGTCAGAAAGAGACATCAAGTTAGGGACCCTTCTGACTAATTCTTCTTGTGTCATCAAGGATGTCTGTGGGAGAATCCAAGTTCTCCTCTTACACAGAAGTGTCTCCATCTACTTCTTCTTCAGGGAGGGGGGCCTTAAGGAGGAGCCCTTCTGAGACAGGGGGAGCCCACGGCAGGGGTGAGGGTGGAGGAGCCGGGTGGTCCCCAGGGTGTGCGTGGCCGTGGAGCCTGAGGGATGGCGGTGCGTGGGTGGGAGGAGCTGTAACTGGCTGGGTTGTGTTTGTCTGCGGCGGCCCCCTTCCTCATGAGGCCGGGAACCGGGTCGAAACAGGTATCTCGGTTCGAACCCAGAAGAAATGGGAAGAATCCTGCGGTCGAACAGCCCGAAAAGAATCCCGCGAGGTCGAAGGAAGGCCGATCCGGAACATCGTCGGAACGAAACGCCCCGAAACATCGGTCGGAACTTCCCCGGATCGACACCCGCGACCGCGACCCGACCCCGTCGAGGTGCCGATGGACGAATCGGTGAATCGACCGGTCGAGGGCGTGAGGTTTCACACAATCATCAGTTCAGTTTTTCCGGCCCAGCTTTCTTCACTTCTGGAGGGACTGGTGTCCGGAGGAGGAAGGAGCCGAGGATAGGGAGGAGGAGACCGAGAGGAGGAGGAGATAAAGCTACTGCCCATCAGTTTAGTAGGGACGTGAAGCTGCATCACCACACGGGCCACCACGAACAAGAAAGGGCCAAGGAAGAGCCAGAGTGAGGGGGACAGAAGTCAGAGCCGACCTCCCAGAGGTTCCAAGAGGACGAGATCACCGGTGCCAACAGTTGAACACTCACTGCAACAAGGTGAAACTGCCCCTTGAACACGACCCTCGGGAGCTCGGACCCTGGGCGGTGGCTTACCGCCGCGAGCGACTGGCGCCGAACGACGATCGACCAACCTCTGACTCTGGATGCCAACAATGAAAGATCCAGAGCCTCTCAGAGCCTCCTGGTTTCCTCAATCCTCCATTTATCTATCCCCCTCTCTGAAGTGATCCTCCCACTAAAGTCCTCTTGTAAGAAGAGTCCTAAGACAGTGGAGATTGCCAAGACAGTAGTTCAGACAAGAGACAGTTGTCACTGTTGACAATTTTATTTACACAGACAATTTGTGAAGCCAGATTTTTTTTCAGAGATAGATGAAAAGAAAAGAGACAGTCAAGTCCAGGTAAGGGTAGTCCAGGTAACAAATGTTGTTTCCATTTTGTAAGGTCGATTGAAAAAAAGTAAGCAAGATTTTAAAGTAAAGTTCAAAGTCATTAGTTAAAAAATACCAGTTAGTTACTCTATACCGAAGTTAATAAACTAAAGTTACTAATCTAATGGTACCTAAAACCTTCTCACTACTCACACACCGCTACATTTTTTTCAACTTGACTAGATCTTTTAAAATTTTTTTGAAAAAAATTTAAAAATAAAATCAAAAATCGAAAAAGAAAGCCTCGAGCCTTGCTCCAGGCGCGCAGCAGCAGCAGATGCACTAGGATCTGGGGGTAGATCTGGGGGGGGGGTGGGTATTAGATGTCCTCAGCTTCTTTCTCGTGTGCAGAGCTTGCAGTCGAGCTTGGCACGGGCAGGAGGATCACTCAAACTGTGTGTGTAAGACACAAGATTGAAACATCTCACATCTAATTTTCCACATTTTATTACTTCTATCACTGTTACATCTTTTCTTATTTTATTTTTATTTCCCCTTAAGTCACAATTAAAATTTCCTGTTATTATTATATCCATGTTTACAAATATATAATGAAATATTTTCTGAACCAGATTATCCCTTTCTTTAATAATCACATATGCAATGTTTTTTTCACTAAAAAAAGAAATAAATCAAGGACTTAAATCATAAAAACTGCACAGACCATCTCAAATCTTTTGTTTCTCTTCTTGGAATCATGCAGACTAATAACAGGTGACCTCTACCTAACATATACAGCCTTGGCAGACTCAGTTGTGTCATACCTATTCACTTTTGCAAGTCCATTGATAGCAGTAACACCTAATCGAGGATCTCAATCTTCTTTGCAACATAAACAGGACATGTTGGAGTGACAGGTATGAATCGATGAAAATGCCACTCCTATAGAGCCATCTTCCACTCTACATAAAACAAAGCAGTTTACTCTAGTCAAATGAAATTTGGGTCACTGGAAGAGAAGTCATAAATTCAAACCCTGGTTAGCACCCAAGTAAATGTCCCAACATATCTTTGTTCTTCCTACCTCTGAATTATTCATATGCAAAATATAAGGGCTACAACTACCATAGGATTGTAAATCTTGGCTTCTTAAGGTTCTCACATATCAAGTGAGTCATGAACCATTGTGCACCGGACTGACAACAAGTAATTAAGTAAGTATGGGCTCTATGGTGTCCTGCTATTGAGCTTAAACTCCTGCCAACCCATTAGCAATACCAACTGGTGTGAAAGGTACCCATTGCAATACATTCCTTATTACTGGAGAAAGATCTTTTTACATATCAAGCAAAGCACTTCAGTGGTAACATTTAAAACCAGTTCAGATAACTGAATTACCTGGGAAGGGGTTGGGGGTTGGCATAATGCTTAAAGTGTTCACCTTGCAGACGCAAGATGCATGGTTTAATTTCCACATGGGATAATTGGTTAGGCTTAAAATGTCCCACAGGGACAGTTAGCCTAGTACTAATCTATAAACTTATGAATTATTAATCACAGGTTTTCACCTGGAATATGTGGGGATGAGATGTTGAGTGAGAGACACCATTAATCTCCCAATAATCCTGGGTGATGTGGCTAACCACCCTGATGGTCTTCTTGGACACAAGCCAAGTAAGAGCCCTACAATCCTATATGTCTAAGGTCCAGGATCCCAGTTCTCTACTCAGTCAGCTGACAATTTTGCAATCCTGGCAGAAAAGATGTTTTACTAGAATTTGAGCAAAGAAAGAAGAACAGTAATACTGTAGGATTACCTCTGAGGAGGGAAAGGGCCCTCTAAACATGCGATGTAGGGCCTGTCCTTTCCACAATGCTGCTATTAATTACTCCCTTTTTCTCTCTCTTTCTCATGAAGCCCTAGACAGGAGTGTCATTCTTGAGTTTATGTGAAAAGGGGCATTACCCTCCTTTCTACAGTTGTGTGAGCTCAATGGTCAAAATTTTGGGAGATAGAGCCACCATAGTAATCTTCTCAGCAATATGCATCCTTCTTCTGCAATATTCTGCTGTGGTTCTATGTGCTGTCAAGTCAAGATATTTTCATTATAAGCAGAAAGTGGCAGATTGTCTACTAGAAGGTATACAGTGGGAGAGTGAGGCAAAAATATATTTTGCATTATATTCTGCAGTTCAAGTGGATAAGAATTTGTTTTATTTTATTTAAATTTGTTTATTGAGGTAGAGTACTGACCAAGCATGAGCATTTGCAGACTCAGACTGGGTTGTATAATACAACAGTCAACAACATATAGAAAGAGCATATTACATTTGCAAAATATAACAGAAGGATAAAGTAATAATATGAACATTACTGGAGACCGCTATAATGCTATACAATTAAGAATAATGTATGTGTATATATACAAATTGCAGAAATTCCAAAGGATAATATAAGTCAATGGAGGAGTTATAGAAAAAGAAGAGACTGTGTCTGTATACAGATGAATAGACTTCTTAGAGGAGACTTATGCCTGGCCTACAGAGCAATCCAAGACCCAAACCTAATGAATTTGCTGCATATCTGTAAATCAAATGGGACTAGGGCTACCCATTTCTGGGACTTAAATAAAGCCTGTGACTTAAACTGGACATGCTGGAGGGACAGAGTTGTCTCCCAGTGACTGCCACATCTTTGGAACGGGCTATCAATTCATGTGAAACAGAGCAGCTCTATGACACTGTTCAAGAGGAAACTGGATGAAGTATTATAAATTCTTAATGGGGATAGAGCCCACAATCCTCCTGGACATGGGCCGTCATCACTAAATACAATCTTAGGTATTGACTAGCATTGCTATGATATTACATTTGGATGAAATTGCTAGGCTTTAAATTACCTCTGTGTCAATAGCCTAGTAATCTCCTATGCAGTAAGCATTAGGTTAATGACAGACTTGCATTAATTGTGCATTGATGCCTTCCATGCTACAGTAACACTCATGTGATATCACCCATGTTTTTATCTGCCCTGTTTGAGTACAAAGCCCTTGTAAAAGGATCTAAACTTATCATAGTTAGTGAATTCTGTCAAACTTGAGGGAGTGCTTGCCATAGTTTTAGAGCAAGTACAGAGAAAGTGTGACATGCGCAGTGCAGTTTAATTTGGGGGCTACAGGACTGGCTTAGAAATGGATTATTTTCGGAGGTTATATCATTTGGCATGTTAACATAGTCTGCTGATTAGTGGGGAGTGAGTGTCCTGATAGGGGAGTTTAAATATTAGTGAGCATAAAAGAAGTTCAGCTTTTTTTTTCTTCACACACAACTATCTGACTTTTTTGAGAGACTGTCAGTGGCAATATTCATGAGGGGAGTTTGTAATAAATTTACAAATTTTATTATAAATGATTTGAAGTGGTGCAGAGATTTTGTACAAGCGATTGGCAAACAAAAATACAACATATTCCAATCAGGTACCTAGGTGCCCATACTAATAGTGGCTCTACGTGGAAAAGACAAAAAGGATATTTTTTGATCCCAGAAAAGTAGGTAACATTTTCAATGAAGGTTTGAAAGGTTAGAGCTTGATCTAGCAGGATTCCAAATTATCAGAATGTGATTGTGGTTTTTGGGATGTGATTGTATTGGTCTTTGAACAGGAGGTTTCTGGGGCTTCTAGAAACATTTTTTTGCTCCAAAAATCATAGCTTTTGCTTTCCTAAATATTAGGTGGAGCATATTGGAGGTAAGCCAAAAGCTAAGAGCAAGGTTTTGTTATGGTTGTTCTTGAATAATTTGATGGCTTGGGCAACAGCTATAAGGAACCATATCATCTGTCAGAATTAATACATGTATGTGATGTAGGACAAGTAGAAGGTTATTAATAAAACTAGAATACAGCAGAGGGAGAGTATAGCTTCTTTTGGGACACTGGCATGTGCAATGGCTTTGGGAAAGCATGAGGAGCCAATTTTTACTTTGAACATTCTGTTTATGGGAAAGTCTTTAAATCATTCAGTAACAATGTTTTGATTCCTGTGTTAACTGTGGGATAGTAGGATAGTGTAGTCTATCATGTCAAAGCCTCAGGTGAGGTCAATCAAAAGGGCGCCTGTTAGGGTCCTTGTCCATGTTGATTAATATGTTATCAGTCAAAGTGCAGTCATTATTCTGCACCATAATCAAAATCCATGTTGTTATTGGGACATTATGTGTTATTTCTGTAGGTGGGAGGTAAGTTCATAGGTTTGTAGGATCATGGGTAAGTATTAGGCAATCTATCTGCAGACCCTTTAAAGCCTAGCCAAAAAACATATGCAAAAGTTCCATCTAGCCTCAAAGAGGACAAGACAACATACCTTGGTTTACCTTGAAGATGAAAAGGATGCTACTCTGCCTGGCATGTAGTAGAAATTTGTTCCAGAGGTGTGGGATACAATGTGATCTGCATTTATCAGACCAATGTGTCTTATTTATATGCTGATGATGGATTATTTGTTTTAACCATGTATATGAGGTACCATTAGTCCTGCAAAATAATAGGAGGTCTAATAGGGCTGGATCTTTCATGGTTCAAAAGGCTAGATACAGATCTCCATGGAGGAGTCTGTAAAAGACTGAGTAGAAGGAAAGGGCTGTCAGTCTCTCCTGATAGATACGATTTTTGAGTCCATTCATCCTTTAAGTTATGAATCTCTGAGGTCTGCCAGGGTGTGTGCTCTGTGTGCAGGTTGGGCATCAAATGCAGTGTTGTATCCTGGGAACAAATAGTGATATTAGGGTAGTTAGCTTTTAGCCAGTATTCTGTAATAACACTGATGTCAGGTGAAAGTGGATCAAAGTGCTGATTTCATCCAGCTTGTTTCTTATACCTTTGGCAATAATTAGACCACAGAATAGGGAGATGAGTTAACAGTTCTGTTTAGAGTTGTGAGATATGTTTGTAGTTTAACCATTCTGTTGATGTTACAAAAGTGGTATGGATCCCTTGACTAAGTATTTCTGATGGCATTTGACTTACGGATATGCATTAAATTCATCAGTAATGGGTTGGAGGATGCCTTTTATGCCAGATACAGGTCACCTCTTAGCATTCTGTAGGATACCACATATAGTGACAGGGGCTTTAAGTCAGTCTATGTAGGACATGTTGTTTAGGGCTTGTATACTTTTAGTAAGGAATCTCTGTGGGCATTCCAGTTGTTGCATGCGTCTGGACAGATGCATGCAAACAGGCATTATATTCAATGAATGACCTACTGAGGGGTTTGTAAAAGGGGACAATGCCATCCTCCAGATCTAGATACAATCCCTTTGTTTATAAGCGATGCAATATAGAAGGGCTTTCTTACAATAATGGACCCACATTGGTCAAAATGTAGATCACTGTCCTCATAAGTTCACAAATCCTAGACAACTGGGTTATCTTTAAAGGGCGTATTGTTAATGTGGTAGCTCTCTGGGAAAGATGTCTTCCTAAAGGATATAATAATGTTTTTTGGTATTTAGTTTCAGTCCATGATTTTCACTGTCCTAATTGTGTTAAGTACAGCACCAAATTTGATACTCGGTAAAGCTCAGTAAAGCTAAAAACAGCCATGGCATCTTTACAACAGTATTTATGTGGACTGTTTGGAGTCATACTTTCATATTTAAAAGTCATTTTAAAATGTATTTGAGTTAATATTGATTCAAATTTATTTGCATATTATTAATTCTTTCAGCAAAGTAAATAATGATCAAATATTCATTTCACTGATTAACTGCTGTTCTATATAATTTTACATTAAACATTTGTTTATCTTCTTTTGGCAAATAATTAACCTACTTCATTTTACGTCATGCATATAAATAAACTGGTCTATTAAGTTAGATAAGATGATGATTTTATATAAGGGTCTTTAAAACTTCCCCATTTATAAACTGATATTATTCCCAGATTTATCTAATTATCGTTCAAAATGACAAAATCTGGCCCCTTACTACTTTACTGATTCTTAGGTAGTTACTAGGAATGCATTGCAGGAGACCACTGAATAGCCTCACCCAAAGTCCCAACTGCCTCAAAGCACTGTTTGGCTAAGTGGCTTAGGCAAGTTCATACACTAACAATAGGCAAACATAGGCTGACAGAATCAAATCCTGCACTGCTGGAAGTAATTCATTAACAGCCTTAATTCTCTGTCCCAACTGCCAGATGGGTTGTGTGTTGGGGGGGGGGGCTGCTTAGGACCAGTTTGCTAATTGTCCTCCTGTTCTTTTCCAGTTTCCTGCAACATTGATAAGAAAAGTACAATTATATAAGTATCTGTTCATACTTTTCATCAGCTAGCAGCATATGTGTTTATATATTATAAACATTTATACTATATACGTAAACCTTGACTCTAGATGTTTGACACTAGTGAAGTGACACTCTGACCTCATGTGCAAAAATGGGGAAAAGGGGTTATAGATAAATCAGAGAAAAGCGGCTAAAGCACACAACCGTAATGGAGCCACAAGCAGGGAATTGAAAAACACACTTTATTACAGCTGAATAAGCGCTTACGTCCTGCAACAATTCAGGACTCCTTCAGAATGAAATATTTAAAAACGCTCATAGATTTGTTTAAATACTCTCTCTAATTAAAAAGATGATATTTTAGAAAAGGTTAATATGGACCCGGGGGGGGGGGGTTGATTTGGAAAATTGCCTTTGTTATAGGGAGATATGTTGGCAGTTTAAATTAAATGCGTTTACTAGTTCAGGGTTAAATGACCATGTCTCTATTACACCCATTTAAAAATGAAGAGCTTCAAAGATTTGAATATCTATTGGGTTGATATTATGTGACTGAACAGTGAAATGTGTGTGTGTGTGTGTGGGGGGGGGCTTGTTCCCCTGCTTAGAGAGTTTTTATGGTTTGTTTGGGTGTTTTTATGTTTTTTTTTTTTTTTTTTTTTTTTTTTGCCGTTCGACATTACGATGTCTTGATATTTAGGGGGCGATTATTACATGTTTGAACATTTCACTGTTCGATCACGTAATATAAACGCTATCTATTTATTGGTTTCGTTTCACCTTATTTTTGCTCTGAACTATTTTTGCTCTGCCTTAGTCACCTTTCTTACTTTTAGTGCTTCATTGGTTCATTATTATAACTTTAATATGACAATATTAAGAATGAATAATTTTACTTTTCAATAAATTTGTGCATGCATATATTAACATATATAACATATATTTATTAGTAAAAAATAAGCATATAGCAACTTTAAAATATTCAAAACTATTCATACAAGGCTGCATGGGATTTATTGGTTAACCATTTTACAAGACAAGGAACTTATTGCTATGAAATGGGTTTTAAAGTAATGTGTATTTTTTTACATCTGTGCATTTACTTTTTACATTTACATATCTGTTTTCTAGGGCATTGTGTTTTGTAACACTATTAATGGACTTGCTGTTTGTTACTTTTTATTAATGTTTTTATAAGTAGATTTATACCTTGACCTTTAAGTGATATGTTTTTTTAGGATTTGGGTAGCATATGTCTTTAAAATATTTTGGTGCCTTTTTAAGGAGAGAGAGCATTTAAACAGATCTATGAACATTTTAATTATTTCATTCTGAAGAAGTCCTGAATTGTTGCAGGACGAAAGCGCTTGTTCAGTTGTAATAAAGTGTGTTTCTCAATTCCCTACTTGTGACTCCTTTATGGTTGTGTGCCTTGGATGTTTTTTTCTGATTACTGGTGCTGTTTCAGCAGTTTACTCCATAGTTTCCAGTTTGGTTATATAGAAAGAGTGAGAGAAAGAGACAGAGGAAGAGAAAAATCCAGGTCCTTTTATCTTGCATGGTACCAGCTAACCACTACAAATGTTAATCACCTACTATTTCAGGGTCTTAGTTTGCATGACAAGCAAAGCACTATAGTAAAAAATAAACATTTTAGAGTGCTGTGTTAATTTATATCTGTTAATTATGTTCTCCAGCAGTCAACAGAAAAACAGCTTATGCTGCTCTGTGTGACAATGACTTGAATTATATAATACTAGTGTATGTCATTTTTTTGTAAATTAACTTAATTCAAGTAGTCATGGCTAAGTTCAAAACAGAGCCCTCCTCCACCAGAAGGCTCAGTAGGATGTGAAGGTTCATACTGTCCTTTATGTCCCTCCAAATCCTTCACTCCTGTATTTAGTGACATGGATGCACATAACTTATCAAGAAATAGAAATCATACTTTACCTAGTCTGCATAATTGCCACTCAGTGAAGCAAATGTATGCATCATTCTCTTCTGTTCTCTGCTATGTTTAGCTGTTTACATAAGACTGCAGCAGTATTATGTAAAACTGGTATCTTCCCTTATCCACACCATTCTTGCCTGTCTGATATGGGTCATTAATAAGGTACATTTTTGTGTTACACTGCAGTGTTAGAAAACAACACACATCCCTCTATTACTGCTTAATTATAATTAAAAAGAAATCAAGAAATAATTAGATGTGGAATTACTTATAAAGTACATTGCACTCATGCCTATAACCAGTCCTGTAAGTGCTAATAAAATGTGAAAGTTAATTTAAAAACAGTTTAATTCAATAAAGTTAGTAGTGCAATGTAAATTAAACCTTAAAGCTCCATAAGAATGTAACAGCGGGATTATGTCATTTCAGAGGCAGCAACTAAAATAGTGCAGAATCACATGAGCAGAATATACTGTGGAATATAAAATGCAACATGAACCACCATTCCATAATATAGTGTGGGTTTATTGACCACAACAGAGAAAAACGCAAGTTCTTCCTAAATAATCACATGGAATGACAGAACAATTTATGCTATCTTTAAGCAGCATGCACATAGTCTCTTATGGCATCTTTTTTAGCTTTTATTTTTGTTTTTCTTTAGGCAGGGATGATGCCCAAGTTCCTTCTGATGTCTTTCTTTAGGACCCAGATTCCTGTGCAGTGTTTCACCACAACCATTGTGAGTACCTGGCCGAAGATGGAATATTTTGTTGAAGAAAAGGTTCACTTAATCAATAAGTATTTTTCACAACAGTGAAACATGTGATTTCTGCCCTGCATAACTCAATGCACAAATTAATATGGAGTGTTATTCTCTACACAAGGTTTGTGAAATCATTGTCCCAAGGCCTACCCCTAATGATTCAGTATACACAATAACAGTCCTGATACAATCTGAATTTGCTAAGACAATCTCTGAGCACAGTATTGTCATTTAAATGGTTAAAACAATTGTCAGATGGTAATGACAGATTTAGGGACATCTTCCCTTTTTTCACATCTTTAAAAGGCCATACTATTCATGCCAAATTGGATACAATTTTTTATTAGCAGCCAGCTATCCCAAAAATGATCACACTTGCTTCTTAGTATCTGCAATAACTCAACTTCTCCCTGTTTTGAGTTTCTATTTTTTTTCATCCCCACTAGTGCTAGCAATATCCCTTTCGATTACATAACCTAAATATTTTACCTGTGTCATGCCTGCCTTGTTTTTGATAGCACTAACAGACAGCCTGGCTTGTCACAACGTAGCCTGAACCTTAACTAGATAGGAGCTCCAATGTTCTGATGTATAAAAGCAATGCTTAGATAGGTAGCTGCATATCTGACATTGAGCTTTTGGAAATCTAACCATTAATTTCTGAAGGGTCACAGAAATACCATGTAAATCAAATGGAAAGAAGTTATAGTCCAATAAGCCTATTGATGTTGATAAGGCTGCCGCTTCTATGACGTCAACAAATAGAGGGGTCTGTCATTATCTGTGTGATAGAGCAATGTGGTCTTCCCTAGTCATTTTATTAGCTCATTGGCCTTAGGTACATGGAAGCTGTGAACTTTCAAAATAATGATCAGGTAACTAAATCATTACAGAAGCTCCTTTGGGACTATTATTAGTGGATTGTTCTAGTAACATTTTGAATCCTGCATCAACCCCATTTTAAAAATTTTTTGTATTTCCTCAGCCTTTCTCAGAGATTCTGGTATTTTGTAAGGTTTTACATTAACCATTTATTTATTTATTTATTTACATTTGTTTACCAGGAAATTCCGACTGGACACAGGTCGTTTTTCAGCGGATTCCTGGGCAGAAAAGCTCCACATCATGTACATGATAAATAGAGATACAAAGTTGCAGCCATAGTAAACAACATTACAGGTTGTTGGCTTTAATACAATAACAAGATATTGATTATCAACAGTATATACAGTCATTTATAATATTAGTAACAAAGTTGTCAGGCAAGATGTTAAAGTATGTAAAGACAACTAGCTATTTCTGACTGTGGTTAACAGTGGCGGTGGTATAGTTGGGTTAAGAGTCTAGCTGGGGGGGGGGTAAGGGTGGTGGTGTTAGTCTGGATTAAAACAAAGACAAAGCCAGTGCAAATTTAAGTGGAATTTAAGCACAGTCTTGAATTGGTTGCTGGAAGGTAGAGTAGTTATAGAGGGTGGAAGATTGTTCCAAAGTTTAGATATGGTACATGAAAATATGGCTTCACCGGCTGAGTTTTTGGGTTTGATAACAGTGAGTTGATTTTTGTTGCTTGATCTTGGGGACCTAGTGGGGTGATAGGGTTGGAGAAGGGTTTGAAGGGAAGGGATGTTATGGGGGTGGTTAAATACGTTTATGAGTGAGGGTGAGTTGATTAAAGTGAAGGAGTTGTGGGAGTTCTAGCCAGTTTAGTTCTTTAAGGGAGATACAATGATGGCTGCAGTAGGAGGTTCCAGTGGCAAATTTAGAAATTTTGTTGTAACAAGCATCCAGCTTGTGCAGGTCTGTCTGTCTAAGGTTGGTAAGTATGGGGGATGCATAGAGTAGGGTGGAGATTAGCTGGGAATTGGCTATGGAGATTCTAGCCACCTTGGTTAGAAATTGGCTTCGATATAATGCACCAAGTTTCTTGTGAACTTTTTTATTGTGAGAGATATGTGGGTGTCAAATCTGTTTGTTGTCTATTTCCACACTGAGTAATTTTGTGTGTTCTGATGGAGAGATGATAGTATTGTCTTTGGCAAGAATGTTGAGGTGGGTGGCATTGGAAGGTTGGAAATGGAGAAGTTTTGTCTTACTTGGGTTGAGTAGGAGCTGAGCATTGGATAGCCAGCTTTCTATAGAAGTGAATGATTCCTGTGTGATTTGTTGTAGTTGTGGTAGAGTGGGGGCAGAGCAGATGAGAGTAGAGTCATCATTGTACTGTATAAGAGATGCTTGTGTGGTGGCAGTATGTAGGTTGTTAGTGAAAAGTGAAAATAGCAGAGGGCCAAGGATAGACCCTTAGGGAACTCCGAGTGTAACTGGGAGGTGAGGTGATATGTTATTATCCCAGATTACTGATTGCTGGCATCCATGTAGATAGCTGTGGAACCAGCTGCAGGCTGATTGTGAGAAGGAGAGGTTGGGGACAGTAGAGAGTAGAAGCACATTAGATACCATGTCAAAGGCCTTTGAGAGATCTAGAAATATGGCAGTAGAGCAGAGGCCATTGTTTTTGTGATGAAGTATAGTATTGGTGAAGGAGAGCAGAGTGGAGGTAGTGCTGTGATATGGCCTGAAACCATGTTGGGTTTTGGAGAGGAGATTATTAACTAGGAGGTAGTTGGAGACCTGGGTGTTGATACATTTTTCAAGTATCTTGGAGATAGGGGAGAGGATAGCAATGGGGCGGTAATTGGAGAGGTCGGTGGAGGGGGTGCCTTTGTGGAGGGGAATGATGTGGGATATTTTCCATATCATGGGAACATAGCCTTCTGTTATCGTTTCTCTTGGAATGGTGTCAATAAGGCATTGAATCAGGTTTGTTCTGCTAGGAAGTTTTCAAAACAGTTACTTGTTCTTAACAGAACATGTCATCTGCCTGCACTGCAGGCCTCAAAGTCAGTTTTCTTTCCTCAACACAACATAGTTTCTATCATTAAGTGAACAACACAGTTTGCACTTTTTTTACCAGTCTGTCTAACAATGCAGTTTATATTATATAATTTTCTACTATTTCAAAAGGATCCTGCCAGTCAACTAATCACATTTGTGTGGAAAGACCAAAACTAGCACATTGTTTCCAGCTTTGAATTTCTTGGTCCTTGCTGTGTAGCCTGGGTTCTTTCAATGTGTTCCTGTATGATGACGATTAGCACTGACAATCTTGTAAGCTAGTGTATTGGTCTATGGCACTTTTAAATGGGGAGCTCTTTTTCCCCCAAAATTCTCAAGCAACAGATAACAGTCTATTAGGGTACCAGCCACATAACAACTTAAAAAGGACCGAACACATTTGATGTGTGTGCCATTTTTCCAATAGCAAACAGGAGGTACAATATTAACTGATTTCAGTTTTTACCATCTTCCTCTATATCTTTCCACAGCATGGATTTTAATGATTTGCTGAAATGCTCTACTAACCCATCTCTGTAGGGACAACAGAGTCAGGTTGTTAATTACTTGACTTTAAAACAGCGGCTATTTTTGTTCATTGTATTGGACTTCTTAGCTATAGATTTCACATTGGTCTTACATACAATGATAGCCTGAAGGTACTTAGTTTCACTGTCCATAATGACTAAAATGAATTCCAACCCATTGCTGGATTTTAATAGAGATTAATCAATGTCCATAATAATGTCACCAAATGGCTCCTCTGTGACCGGCAGTGGAATGAAAGGATTTCTGAAGCTGTGGTGATCACCAGTCTACTGGCATTCAGGGCATCCAGCAAAGAACTCAAGTTCTTTTATTATTTTTACTTAGAAATCCACTAGGATCTGAGCTATAGTTTTTTTCCATTCTTAGGTGCCATACTAGGCTATGACTATGTGCTAAACTCATCATTAGGTTTCAAGGTTTGAGCACTTGTGCTCTTTCTTGCTTTGTATGGATATAGGAAGTAGGAACATTTTGTTCATCAGCTTCATCTCCTAAAATTCCAGTTTTATTTTCTCTTGCGCTGTTCAAAGTGTTATATTGCTACTGTGCCTTTTTAAATCTTATCAGTATTATCTGGTGGACAGCAAGCTGTGGCATTTTCTCAGGGTAAGTCTGTCTGGAGGTAGAAGGTCCCGGTTCCATTCTACTCATATTGACACTGTGGTCTTGATATCTAACTCTTCTCCTAAGAAAGACAATGCATGCAGATAATCTTTTGTGTCAGGTGCTACCACCACCAACCTCTCAGTTTCTTTTTCATCCCTAGCTTGCTCTGCTTTAGTGATATTATAAAACACTGATTAAAAAAAAAAACAATCCCATCCCCTTTGTATTTCTGTGACATGTACTTGCATTTTACTAGCAGCCATCCTTTACCATAAAAAGAGAAGTTTAGGACAGATGGTGACAATATTAGGATTAACTTCTAATGATAGATTTTATACTAAAATTTTGGATTTAAAGAAAATGCTGGGAAAAAGGGGTTATCCTAGTAATATACTAAATGAAAAAGAAAACAAAGTCATACTGAGTAGGTCAAGTAGATTTCAACCAATACTGAAGCTTGCTAACAATACCCATGTTATGAGAATAGATAGTAATCTTAATGACTTGCATACCAACATGACAAAGCCCAGTGTCTTTAACGATGAGAAGGACACATCATAGGTTAAAGGTATTATGAAGTAAAAATGGGGTATTGCCTTTAATGAGGAGGTTAGAAACAGGTTAGGGGAGGCCTTAATTTTCACATACAAGAGAAATTATAATCTGAAACTGATGGAGAGAACTAAGACTTAAGAGAGAAAAACTATTAAAGATAGCTGAGTGGCTAAGTGTGGATAAAAAAGCATGCACATACATTCATAATTCTACATTTGTCAATGTGTTAGGCTATCCTAAAAGTGTACACAGTCAAGGGTATTACAACTGTCAAACAAATGGGGTGGTATATATTGCAACATGTCTTTTTGGTGACTGTTTTTTTTTTTGGAGGTTTCTTTTTTTGGCAAGATAGAAATTAATTTAAATAAAGAAATGTTAGAAAATATAAGGGTATTAAGCACAATGCACCTAGGAATGCATTGATAAAGCATGCCCATGTGTGTAAATCATTTAAAAAGTTTCTGTTCAATTTAGAAAGGATTTCAAGAAATATAAGACATGAGGACTGGGAGTCTCTTTTGCAGCATATGGAGTTTAACTGGCAAATTAAATTTAATAACATACTGGCCCCAATTCCAAATGACTTGCAGGCAATGGAAGTGTCCACATACACAGAGAACAGGCTGAGAACAGGTGTTTTGGAATCTGGTCCCTGTAGTAAGCCTCTATAGACAGGCCATCACCGAAGTAAATCACTTACACTGAGAGCAAGTCATTCAGAATCAGGACAGACTTATACTGGCAGCAACTCATTTGGAATCAGTTTCCATGGTTAAATAAAGCCTTATCTATTATTAGTGTTTTAAAAGTAACAGCTTCTAAATTATAAGCATAATTTTGCTTTACCCTATAGGGAGTTTTTAAATACTTTACAATGAATCAGTTTTGTGATCATTGTACAATTCAGAAAGAACTATAGATGCTGACTTGTAATTTAGTAACATACTTTTTTAATTATATAATTTTATTATATATTTTTATTATTTGTGTATACATGTTAAAACATGTTTAGGCTAGTACAATGCAAATTTTACAAAAGAATATTTTAATGAACATTTCATGACTTCTTATTATTCAAATTTTATGAATTTTAGTATTTCAGTATTTCAGTATTATTTATATATATATATATATATATATATATATATATATATATATATATATATATATATATATCTCTTCATTGAAAGACCATTTCAGTGAGACCAAATCACCTAAAGTTCATTTCACTGAAAGTTCATTTCACCTACAACTCATTTTACTGACAAGTAGTACTCTAAGGCAAATCAAATGTATGTGTCCTTTTCCCCACTGTAGTGCGATCCTGGTGTTAGTATATATAGTTGGTGGGGTGTGGGGGATATAGCCCCCCACTTAATTTAGTTTTCTGTTTTTGTTTTACATTATTTGGCAAAACCCAACTAGGTGGGGGGCTATACCCCACACCCCCTCAAAGTGGGGGGGGCTGTGCCCCCCCTAACTATATATACTAACATCAGGATTGCACTACAGTGTGTAAAAGGACATATAACTTTGACTTGCCTTAGAGTACTTGTTGTCAGTGAAATGAGTTTTAGGTGAAATGAACTTTAGATGATTTGGTCTCAGTGAAATGGGTGTCAGTGAAATGGTCTTTCAGTGAAGGGATACAAATCCATATATATATATATATATGTATATATATATATATATATATATATATATATATATATATATATATATATATATTTATTATATATTATATATTTCCACTTTATAATCTTGAAATACTGAAATCTCGAATTCCAATATCTCGAGACCATAAAGTGGAATTTTTAAAATCCCAAAACTCCATAAGCGAGGATCCAGAAATGTTGAATTTGCAATTATGGCATTCCAGTATTTGACTCTGGATGCAGTGTGTGCAGGATGTATCGTGTAGTGTGAGAATTTAGCTGGTATGTAAGGTAAGTGGGTATTTTGTTGGGTTTTAGGTATGTGTTTGTGTGTATGTGAGTGTGTTTGGAAGCTTTATGTGTGGGTTAGGGTAGGCAGGTAAAAGTATGAGTGTTTAAGTGTTAAAAGTGGTGGTGTTCAAATATTTGTGATGTTATGTGTGCAAGGGTACTGTAGAGTGTGTAGTGGTGAGTTTGCTGTCTTTTTCTGTTTGGTGTGATCTCCAAGTTAGTATATATAAGTAGGGGGGTGTGGTGGGTGCAGCCCCCCACATCGGTGGTGCAGGGGGGCTTGCCCCCCTGCTTATATGTAGTGTAGGTTTGTTGGTTTGTGTTTTTATGTTTGTGTGTGTTTTGTTAGTGGGTCTGTTGTAGTGTGGGTTGGATGATGTATGTGTTGTGTGGTGTATGGTGTGTTTATGTTCGTGATTTTGTGTTTTGTGGTTTAGGGGTTTTGGGATTTGGAATGTTCTTGGGATACTGATATAGGGCTATAGTTATAGAGCTAAGGGTTTAATAGATTAGTTTAAGCAGAAGTTACTAACAAAAAAAGAATGTTAGAAGATGCAACAGGTTATACAGTGAGAGAGACTAAGACTATGTGTGGTTAAGGCACTGGCATAATTTCAAGTTTAGTAAGCGGGATTTAAGCTCTTTTTTAAAACAGTGAAAGGAAAGGTTAGATCTATTATGGAGAGGGAGTTTGTTCCAATTTAGTGAGACAGATTGTTTGTAAAGTAGTTTGCCAATATTCCTTTTGGATTTATAAAGTGAGAAGATGCTGATCAGCACTTTGAAGAGGCCGGGAGGGGGAAGAGCAGAGAGTAACATGGGAGGCGAGAGCAGGGCAGGCAGAGGGGTTGTTGAGTATAAAAAAGGTAATGTGGAGCTGCGATTGTAGGAGAAGGTGCGGAAATTCCAGCCACTGATGTTTGTTTAGTGAGTGGCAGTGATGTGAAGAGAGTGGTTGGTTTAGAATAAATCTGGCAATTTTGTTGTATATTTGTTCCAGTTTCTGCAGTGATGTAGTTTGGATATTCATAAGGATGGGGGAAGCATATAGAAGACTAGGTAAGAGAAATGCCTGCACAAGAGTGTGTTTAGTGGCAGTAGTGAGGAATTTTTTGTTCCTATAAAGTAGTCCACATTTTTGGTGGGGTTTTTTGATAACCTGTTGTACGTGCAAGTCAAATTTTAGTTGGTCATCAATTATTACCCTAAGGAGTTTGGTGTATGAGGTAGGGGAGATAGCGGTGCCATCTAGGGAGGAAAGAGAAAAGTTGGATTTAAGGTGAGAGAGTATCTGAGGTAGGAAGAGAAGAAGTTGAGTTTTCTTAGGCTTAAAGATTAGTTGATTGTTTCCGAGCCATTTTTCAACAGAGATAAAGGAAGTCTGTGTTAGTGAGTGTAGTTCGGAGATAGTATTGGAGATAGATAAGAGAGTAGAGTCATCTGTGTATTGGATTACAGATGAGAGACCGCAGGATGAATGTAGGTTGTTAGTAAAAATGTTGAAAAGGAGCGGTCCAAGTATGGAGCCCTGAGGTACTCTTGTTTGAACAGCAAAGAAAGGTGATAAAGCCTGCTGCCATCTAACAACTTGTTTTCTGCCAGTAAGGTAAGATTGGAACCAGCCAAGAGTAGAAGGAGAGAGGTTTAGGTCTGAGAGTTTGTTAAGAAGGATGGGATGAGACACAGTGTCAAAGGCTTTAGATAGATCAAGGAATAGACAGGAGACAAGGAGGTTGTTGTCCCTAGCTTGTGCAACTTTTTGAGTAAAGAATCATAAGGCAGTCGAGGTATTGTGTTTAGGGTGGAAACCATGTTGCGAGGGGGTGAGGAGATTTTCGTGAATGAGATAGGACAGTAGTTGAGTATGTATACATTTTTCAAGGATCTTAGAGAGCGGTGAGAGAATTGTGATTGGTCTAGAGTTAGAGGGTTTAACAGAGTTGCCACCTTTATGTATAGGAGTGATATAGAAGGATTTCCATATTTCTGGTACAGTAGATTCCTGAATGGAGTGGTTGATTAAGATAGATACAGGATATGGAATAGAGTCAGCAGCAGTTTTCAGAAATTGAGGGGGGAGTTTATTAGTGGAGGGAGAGCATGGTTTTAGTTTAAGAAGCAGGGATTTGATGTATTAAGTAGAAACAGGTCACAAGGTAAAAGGCAGAGAGATAGAGGAACATAGAGGTTTAGGGGGAGTTGAGGGTGACACAGAAGAGTTGGGATGAGCAGAGTTACCAGAGGGTAGGAGTTTCGAGATGCTGTCTATGAAGTGTTTGTTGAATAAGTCTGCAGTTTCAGAGGGAGAGTGACAGGGGAAAGGGTTAGGGATGGTAGGAGAAACAGTGTGGTGCAGGGAGTTGATATTAATCCAGAATTTTTTGGGATCATTTGGTTGAGAGCTTTGAAATTCAATGAAATATTTGCGTT
Source organism: Protopterus annectens (assembly GCF_019279795.1). Classification (NCBI taxonomy): domain Eukaryota; kingdom Metazoa; phylum Chordata; order Ceratodontiformes; family Protopteridae; genus Protopterus; species Protopterus annectens. Next base: position 1,650,226,465 of record NC_056741.1, on the reverse strand, counting down.
TATCAAAAATAATACATTTTTTACATGATTTCTGAGTTGCCTATAATCTTGGAGAACGGTGGGAGTTTTAGTGGTTTGCCATTTTTTTCTATAGAGCATCTCTTTCATGCATCAAAGCACGAGTAGCTTTGGAGAGCCAGGGTGCAAAATTAGATTTGGTTCTGATTTTGTGAGTTGGGGAAAGAGAGTTTAGGACATAAAGGAAAATGTGGTTGAATTTAGTAACAGCATCATTGAGCGGGAGAGTTTTTAGGAAAGACCAATTGATGGCAGAGAGTCTATAGTTAAAGGTTTCATGGGAAAAGTTAATTTCCTACAATCTCTGTAGAGATGGAGCTTAGAGAGATGAGGAGAGTGCCTTAAGAGAGAGATAGGACAATGGTCACTATACAGTCAGGGACGGTAGAAGGGTTACAGTAGTTGTTAGGACAGTTGGTCAAGATCCAGTCAACTGTGGAACCAGTAGCGTTTTTACTGTACTGATAGGGGTAGTGATCAGTTGTGAGAATCCATACAGGTTTATTAAATTTTGGGTTGATTAAGCAATAAGGGAGATCCAATCTATATTAACATTTCCAAGAATGATGGTTTCATAGGAGATGGAGGTGTTTATCCAGGAGAGTATATGTTTAAGGATAGGGATGTTTTTACCTGGGGGGATATAGACTGAGGCAATAGCAAATTTCCTATAGTTATTGATGAGGCCGTCTAGAAGCAGTAGTTCAGCAGGGGGAAAACTAGGCAGAGTAATGTCTATAGGTGTTAGCATCAGTGAGAGAGAGCACAAGATAGCCTCCCCACGGCCTTTTTTGGGGTGTTCTATCAGACCTATAGATATTGTATTGAGGTGGCAGAAATTCAAAGGAATTCATATGCGGTTTTGGCCAGGTTTTCGATAGGGCCAGGATGTGAGGATTGTGTTGGGCCAACCATGCATGAAGTTCAGACGTTTTGTTGTTTAGGCTTTGGATGTTCATTGCAGAGATAGAGAGATGTTTGAGGCTGGAGATATTTGAGGATGTCTTTGAGTGGACAGCAGATGAAGGTGGAGGGGTAGTGGAGAGAGAAGAGGGATCAGGATTAGGATGGGTATCACCAGAAACCAGAAGAGCAAAGACAAGAATTGGAAATTGATGGTGGTCAGTAAGGGGAATGGGGTACTTGAGTTTGGGCTTAGGAGAAAGAGCAGGGTAGGTCATTAGTTTAAATTTACGACATTGAAAGGGGGAGAGACAGAAAAGAGAGGGGGCAATAGTCAGTGGAGCTTGGTTATATGTTAGAAGAGGTCTGGCAAAGGGAAAGGAGGGGGAAGAGGGGAAGATATGGAGCTCAGTGTGGTAGGAAGTGCTTAGGGCTAGTGAGATTAGAAGTTGGAGAAATAGCTGTAAGGACAGCATGTGTGATGGAAAAAGGAGGAAAAGAGTTATAGGGAAAAATATAAAGAAATATATTAGGGAAGGGTGGTGGCTAGAGATAGGCAGTGTGAGGGAAGGAACAGTATTGAGGGGGTGGAAATAGTGAGTATGTTAAGAGATAGCAGGCGTGCTAGGGAGTGAAAGAGTTAAGTATGAGAGAGGCAAGTCAGAGAGCAAGTAGCCCAAGGTGGGCGGGGAAAAGAGGAAGATTGGAGACAAGGTGGGAGGAGTGAAAGGGAGAGAGCACAAGTTATGGTGGTGGGAGGGGGCTGTGGAAGTGACCAGACAAAAAGGTGAAAGTATAAATTTGAGTATACTTGGGGTGTGTGGGATTCGGGGGTAGGAGAGGAGTGAAGCGAGCCTGAGCAAAGCGAGCCCAAGCGAAGTGAGGGAGAGTGGAGTGGGCAAAACCACACTACACCACAATTAAGTTGAATGTAAGGGCCTAAAACCTGCACTCAGCACATTCATTTTACTTACGTTTAGCAGGAAAGACAGACCAACAGTACACAATTCTGAGTTTTTTTATCAGGGTTACTTCTTCAAATGTCAGACAAATAAATAAAACTTTATCTATGTCTGAAAGTTAGAAAGCCATAAAGGTACAAGGTATAGCTGTAAAAATTAGGGTCAGAGAGACAAATGTATGAATTATATATATATATATATATATATATATATATATATATATATATATATATATATATATATATATATATATATATATATATATATATATATATATATATATATACATACACACATGCATATCACACACACACACACACACACACACACACACACACACACACACACATATATATATATATATATATATATATATATATATATATATATATACACACACACACATATATATATATATATATATATATATAGATATATATATATATATATATATATATATATATATATATATATATAAAATAAAATGCTCCTTTTCGATGTTTGTAATAATGAAGGTCTGGTAGGAGTTTTAGATTTAGTGGTTCTTTCTGGTTATCAGTTACCTTTACAACTGAGGAAAAGCTGTTGAGTTTGTTGTTTTTTGTTCTTCTCTTTATCCATTTTTCAATGGTATGGCTTAGTACACTTTGATCTCTGTTGGACTTATGTAGTCTTATGAGTCTTATGAATGCATTTGGTGGCTGTTCCCCACTATTTATGTGTTGTGCAAAGGTGTATTTTTAGGATTATTCACTCCTGGGTTCCCTTTATGACAATGATACAGAGGTCTTTCAAAAAGATTATTTTCTTCCCATTGATTTCATAAATACTTAATGTAAGGTAAAGCTTTTCCAATTATCGTACGGTTGTTAAATTAAGAAGTAAAGCAACAGAATGAACTATTTTTCTAATCACAGTTTATTTCTTCTTGATCAATTGGCTACTCTTTTCTCCCTCCATGAATGCAGACTACTTCAGTTTCTTGATAGTAACGCCTTCTTTTTACTGGCATACTGTTGTCTTTGGAATTAGAACCATACTGTCTAACTATAGTAGTTTTTGCAGCTCCCTATTATCAATTAAGGCCCTTAATTGACTTTGCAGAAGTGCAATTGTCAATATCTGACAGAGAAATTATCACATTCCAAAGGATCAGCATCATTAGTTATACAAAAATAAGCAACTTCTCACCAAAGCAGCAAAGATTTCAGTAGCAAATTCCCAGCTTATCTTCACCCTACTTTATGCCTCTCCAATATATACCAACCTAAGGCAATGCGATCTAAACAAGCTAGAGACCTGCTACAACAAAATCGCCAAATTCGCCACACGGGCATACTACCTTAGTCACCACTGTCTCTCACTTGCTGAACTGGGCTGGCTTAAACTCCCTCACCTCCTTCAATGGTATCAACTTTCACTCGCCAACAAACTAGTAAACCATCCACTAAATGTCCCATCCCTCCAGAATCTACTCCAACCCTATCGCACCACCAGACCACTGAGATCCAGCAATAAAAATCACTTGCAGATCACTAAAGCCAATAACTCTTCTGGTGAAGCACTATTCTCTTGCGCCATAGCCAAATTATGGAACTCCCTCCCACCCACAATTACCTCTGTACCATCATGCACCCACTTCAAAACTTTACTAAAAGCGTACCTAAAAACATGCTGGCTATGCCCTTGCAACTCCCACTCTAATATCAACCACCCCATCCAACCACTACCTTTCTTTCCACTCCACTAACTACCTTGATTATAGCAAGCTCAGATGCTCATAAGCCAGTACTTATTATACAGCAGGAACTTCTTATTGTAACATTTGTTAATGTCTGTTATGTACTTTACAGGTAAAGCTTCTTGTTGTCTACTGATGTACTATGTTCTTCATCTGTAAATATGTTGCAAGTAATTGCTATGTAAATTGCTAATCGCTATGTAATCCAATGTAACTACTGTCTGTTTATTTTAACTGTGGAGCTTTTCTCCCCGGACCTCCACTGAAAATGGACCTACATCCAGTCGGAAACTCCCTGTCAACAAATATAAATCAATAAATAAATAAATAAGTGCTATGCCGTTCACCAGTTACAGTTTTTACATGCATAACCACATTGCCTTTATTAGCACACAATCTAGCTATATAACCTCTTTCCCCACATTTAAAACAGAGCAGATCTAAAGCTGTCAATTTGCTTTTATCAGAATGTGACAAAGGCCTCATCAAAAGTCTTGACTGCTTAGATTTAAACATTCAATAATTGGATTCAACAAGTCTGTTTTAGGACTTTTGCTGTTCTATCTGTTAATAATCTCAGTCTTATCAAACAAACAAACAATAAATAAATAAATAAATACAGTTTATTGAACCTATTCAGAGTTATTAGCTTCATATTTGCAGTTGTCAGACTTCAGTAGCAAAGTGTCATCTAATTACTCTGACTCAAAAGAGTGACAGGTGGATTTATAGGCAGACATTTCCTCCTAAAAAACAATAACATTTTAACTGCATAATTTAAGATATACTTAAATTATGTTTAGACCGTGAAGGTCAGAATACTAAAAGTAGAATGACAGAATTACAGACACAATCAATATAAATATATAAATAAATACAGTAGAAACATTGTCAGTTTGTAAGAGACATCTGAAGGTGACACCTCTAAGAGCTGGCCCAGTTATTCAGGATTTGGGAACATATGTGGTTAGTGACCAAACATTTGACCAACTTGTTCATTGTAAGAAAGTCGTTCTATATTGCACAGCTTATAAAGAAAGAGATTGTGTCTACTTGTCATTGTCTCCCATTACTCAGTTCTCATTAAGTCAGTCACTGAATATAACGCTTCCTTTGGCATGTATCTGTCCAGACATTTGCAGCAGCTGGAATGCCCACAGATATATCTTACTAAAAGGATGATGGTCTTTTGGCCTTTCCCGGTTAGGGGTCACCAGAGCAGAACTCCGGTCCGCTAATGATTAGCAGTGGATTTTATGGTGCCAAGTTGCCAGCCCGACAACCAACATTCAAAGAACGCATACCCATTCATTCACGCACCTACCTGCATGTCTTTAATCGTCATACAACTGCAAGGAGGACATGCAGACTCCACACAGAAGGTGCTCCAGCCGAGAATCGAAAGGGAGATCCTCTTGCTGTGAGGCGATAACGCTAACAACTGCACCACAGCGGCCCTTACTAACAGGATACAAAGCCTAAACAACATGTAATACGTGGATCGACTCAAAGCTCTGTCATCCTACTCAGTATCCTACAGACTACTAAGAAGTGACTTATGTCTGGCTTACAAGGCATTAACTGTCCCATTATTCAAGGATTCATTGAACATCAGCAAGTCAAGTGACATCAGAAATATGCGGTATAGGGATCTAAACCTCTTCTGCAGCATCAACAGAACAGTTTGGAGGGACAGGTATATCTTGAACAGGATACAACTGCCATGGAACAGACACCCCATCCATAAAAAACAAAGGGCCAGATTCAGGAAGGCTTACACGGAGTTCAAGAGTAGTGTAAGCCTCCGTGTAAGCCTCCCGATTCAGGAACAGCCCAAATCTCTGTGTAAGAGACAGCTAACACGTCTCTTACACGGACTGGGCGTGGAAATGCTCAATACCTCATTTGCAACTGAAAGATATGCAAATGAAGTATCTGAGCGATCCACGAAGCAGAAACCAGTCTGTGTAACGGACGTGATAGCTGCAGAAATGTACTCAGCTGACAACTGAATACATTTCTGCAAAATCAAAAACGGAGCTATGTCAGTTCCAAATAAAGGGTGCATTTGTGTCATTAAGCATGCCAATGGCCAAATATGTGGCCATTGGCATGAAAAAGTGTTGCAAAAATATGTAATATAACTTTTTTTTTTCCACGGGATTTTGAGGTTTAACTGCAGCGCAAACGGGGTGCGCTACCTAAAACTAAAAACCGAAGCTTATAAGCCCACAATTGTGGAATTTATGTATTACATGGAATGTCAATGGAGGGACTTGCAGAACAAATACAATATGGCCTCCGTTTAGTGGTTGTCAAGGGGGGGAAGCTACGTGTAAGACATGTAACTAGTCATTACTAGGCAATCCTATGTAAATGAGGGTTACAATACTGAATCACACTGCCACATAGGTAATGAGCACTTTCTGAGTAGTGTAAGAGTTAGAGAAGGGGAGGAACAGAGTAAGAGGTAGGTGACATCATGGGGGGGAAGGATAGATACAAATGTACCAGATTGGAGGGCAATGTAAGGTGAAAGATGACAGACAGACTTCAGGGAGGGAGGTGTGTCCCAACAGAACACTAGGAAAGTCAAGAAACTGAAGGTTTACGCTATCCCTACACTCAAAGTTTCTTGATATACGTGCATGCGCGCGTGTAAGGCAGGTACAACATGTGGGAGCGTGTTGCAAACCGTGTACAATGGTTTGCGCGGGCGTGCACGTGTGGAAGCCAGTGTGCGCGCGTGTTAACATGAATCAGCCCAGTTCACACCGTGTAAGGATGTGTGCGCGCGTGTAACACCGTGTAGGGATGTGTGCGCGCGTTTAAGTGACTGTGAGCGTGTTTAAGCTGGTGTGCACATTGCTCCCCCTCAGGAAACAGAGAGGAAACAGGAAACAACTAAATTACATGGAAACTGCCAGAGGATACTGCTGCAGTTAATTTTTGGAAACAATTGGAAGCAGGCAATTATGCAGGCAGACTAGAAGCCCAACCCAGCACTTAAAACACTACAAAGAGCAGTGCAGGGTGTTTCTCACAAGAGATACTGCAAGAAAGTAAGCTATCAGAATTGAAAACTGAAAAAGCTGAACTCAGAGCAGAAATGCTAGGGGCTGCCATAGCTGTTATAATCAGGCAAAGGCGAATTGCTGAGGGTGGTGTCAATGCAGATGCTGACAGACAACCCAGAGTGAGGAGAAGGAGAAGAGTATACAGGCCCAGGGTCACCTACCATGGGTTACATGAGCTGGAGATAGTAGAGCTACAGAGTGGACAGAGACCTTCTGCAGAAGATTGTTGAGCTGTGCAGGCCACATCTCACACACAGAACCAACAGAGGGGAACCCATCCCAGTGGAAACCAAGGTATGTGTTGGCCTAAGAATACTAGCAACAGGTACCTTCCAGAGACCAACTGGTGATATGATGGGGATATCACAGGCATCAGCCTCCAGGGTACTGCACCAGTTCCTGGATGCCATGTCAGCACATGTCGGTGATCATATACATGTCCCTAATGACCGTGAGGTTGTGGCCAGCAATATGCGTCTCTTCCAGCAAATAGCGGGATACCCTGAGGTGCTGGGTGCAATAGACTGCATGCATGTATGCATCAAAGCACCAGCTGGTGAGTGGGGTAGAGTCTACATTAACCGCAAGGGATACCCCTCCATCAACTGCCAGGTCATGTGTGATGCCCAGGGCATAATAATGAATGTGTGTGCTGGCTGCCCTGGGAGCTACCACGATTCCCACATCTGGCATCTGACGCAGCTGTACCAATCATTTGCCAGTGGGGACTTCCCACACGGACACATAGTGGGGGATGCAGGTTATGCACTTGAGCCGTGGCTGATGACACCCATCAGAAATGCACACACACCTGAACAGGAACGCCATAATGAGGCACACGCACAAACACGTAATGTCATAGAGCGTGTGTTTGGGCTGCTCAAGTCATGGTTCCAGTGTCTGGACACATCTGGTGGAGCCTTGCAGTACACACCAACTACATGTACCCAAATGGTCATGATATGTGCTATGCTACATAATATGATCCTGCGGAAACAGCTGCAGCAGGACCAGCAGAGGGCTGGGCCTAACATCCCCCCACCATTGCCAAGGCCACCACAGGCAGAGGGTGACTCGGAGGAGGAACAACCTGACCTTGTCCCAGTAGGCAGAAGGAGGCATGCCCAGTATGCCCTGTCCTTGGCAAAGAGGCAACGCATAGCACATACACTTGGTCAGTAGGAACACTGGGAATGATACCCGCTCTGACTCACTCATATAGTAACAGGGATGCCTAACATGACACAACCTGCTTCCAAACATGTACAGGGAGTGTAGTATGTGCATCCGACAGAGGCAGCCCTGCAGCACCACCTGAGGCATGAATGCCATGTGTTAAGTAATGTAATACAATGTACCATATGCACACCTGAGGACCTGACTAACATCCACCCACACCAATCATAAACCACAAAAAACACAAACCTACCTCATAGGTACCACAAGCGATAGTAACCTAGATGTAATGCTACCCAATGCCAGAAGTATAAATGCATGCAGTGTAAACGCACACAGTATAGAGAATGTAGATATCAGTGCTGTAATAGAAAACAGGGTCAAAGCCCACATCAGCACCCTGACACTACCAGGTCACACCTCTGTCCTAATAGCAGGAACTGCCCCAGGCCTACTCTGGCAATGTGAGTGTCAAACGAAATATTACTGTCAACCTGGGTGCCCAGGACCCTGATAACCTCTTCTGTGCTTAGAGGATTGCCACCTAGATGGGAGCTAGGGGTAACCCGGTTGTTCCCGAAGGGTATGACTATGCATTGTTTAGCGTTTAACGTAAGGCCATGGCTCTGGCACCAGTTATCTGTGTCTATGAGACCCTTCTGAAGGATGTCTGTGTCAGATGGGTTTCCAACTATGCTTCCCAGTTTGCAGTCATCTTCAAACCTTGTCAGCCATAATCCTACTGGGTTTGCTCGTACTTCTGAAAAGTAGATGCTGAACAAATGTGTTCCCAGGACTGAGCCCTGTGGGACACCACTTGTGACAGCTCTGGAGTGTGACATGGCACCAGCAACTTTGACCCTGTGTGTTCTGTCACTTAGCCAGTTTGCAACCCATGCTGTGATGTATGGGTACACAATTAAGCTGGTGATGTTTTCAATGATACCTGAGTGGGGTATTGTGTCGAAAGCCTTTGCCAGGTCAAGGTAGGCTGTGTGGACTGCCTTGCCCATGTCAATGGCCTGGGTGACTGTCTTGAAAAAGTCAACCAAGTTTTAAAGGCATGATCTGCCCTTGACAAAGCCAAACTGGATTGGATCCAATGTCTGCAAGTCCCCTATGTCTTCATTTATAATTCCCATTATGATCCTCTCCATAGCTTAGCAGAACAGGCTTGTCAAGCTGATGGGATGGTAGTTTCCAGGGTTTGTGGAGGCACCTCCTTTGTGAAGTGGGTCCACCATTGCCGTATGCCACTCCTTGGGCACATATCCTGAGGTGAGGCTAAGATTAAACAGCTGCCCTAACTGCGGGTATAATTAATCATTGAGTTCATGGAGCACACAACTGGGGACACCATCTGGTCCCATGGATAAAGTGTTTTCTGCCTTGGATAGAGCAGTTCCCACCCCAGCATTGGAGATGTTTGGGGGGCTACAATCCTCTGGTGTAGATACCCTCCAGTTGGGGAGGGGGAAATCTGCACTGAATCTGTCAGCCAGTATGTTGGCAATGTCTATAGGTTCAGTGATATTTACATCATTCCGAACTAATTCTGAGCATATCTGGGAGTTCCCTCCCAGGTTTCAAACATAGGTAAAAAAGGCCTCATGATTGTCCCTTGAGTCCTGAGTGGGTTTACTCTCAAAACTCGCCTCGGATGATTGTATGGGGGAACCCAGTGTTGTACTCACAATGAGCAGGGGTGTCCTCCCTTCTACGGATTTCACTCTATCTCGTAGTAGCTCCTTCCTTGTGTTGTAGAGCTTGTTTATGGCTAGGGTCCACCAGACTGGATGCTTGTCTGTGGTACAAAGAGTCTTTGTTTTGTTTGGGATTGCCTGATCCATGCAGTCCTGGAGGTGCTGGTAGAAGGCATGTGTAAGTGATACAGTGGCTTGGGTAATGGTGTCCGCTGGCTTGGGGGCCTTGAAAGAGACCACACCAGTCCTTAGAAATGTGAAGTCAGCATTTGAGAAGGTCGTCACTGTTTGTTTTTCTATCTGGGGTGTGGGTGGGATGTGGACTCCCACTGAGATTAGTCCATGATCTGATCTCACCAATGATGGGTATACTTCTGGTGTTGAACAGTGTGACCCCATGTTCGTGATGATGAGTTCTAGTATGTTGCCTCCACTTGTGGGGATTGGGACCAGTTGTTCAATGGCATTTGAGTGTATGAACTCATGGAACCTTTGTGTTAGAGTGTTGTGGCTTGATTAGTGATCCCAGTCTATATGTGGATAGTTGGAATCACCCAGTAGGATGGTGTTTGGAGATACATTTATCCCCTTCAGTGTTTGCAGGACAGCTGTGTGAGGTACCTGAGTTTGAGAGGGTGGCATGTAACATGCTACAAACTGCAGAGCAGTCTTGCCTACGGTCACTGGCACCTGGATGGTCTCCGATGCATCGTGTGTTGCCACCAACCATGAGGTGAGGGTGTCCTTGATGAATATGGACACCCACCCTCCTTTCTTGGTGTTGTCCGGATTCTGGTGCCGGAACGCATGATATGAGGTAACACCCGATAGTGCCGGGGTGCTGTCAGAAGCTGTGAACCAGGTTTCAGGCACAGCACAGACATCAATGTGCTACATACTGAGAAGGGCATAGAGTGTGTGCAGCTTGAGGTTGAGACCTCTGGCATTGAGCAACATTACCCTTAGTGTCCTTCCTTTACTGTGTTCTAGGATGGTAGGTGTAGAATCTGAATCTTGCATAAAAAAGGCACAATGGGGGTGGCAAGAGCATCAGCGAAATCCGAAGCCAGGGGTGACAGGTGCAAGCCGTCCCTTGCAAATCAGTGTGGCCTGTCCAGCATGTCATCCCAGGCAGACAGACATTGGACCCCCTTTGAATGACACCATAGTTTAAGCAAATTATTACAGCTGATCATCTTGTCTCTGTTTATGTGGCATCATACTTGGTGAAGGTAGGATACTGCTCAAGGTCAGGGTCATACCTGCCTGGCCTACATAATCAGAGGGATCTTCTATGTCTCTTTCCATGTAGTCCAGGGAGGTACATCTCAGGTCGTTCACACCAGCATGGATAATGACTGGGTCAGACTTGTACTTGCAGTTGAGTGACCTGAGTGCTTGCATTATGTGGTGGATTCCAGTGCCCGATAGGCAGCTTACTGTGACCTCCTCGGTACCCGATCTGGTGAGCGGGACGTCAGTGTGTCTGACTATGGAGTCACCTATGACAGGTGTGTCTGGCAGTGTGTTCGGCCTTAAGGGCTGTGACTGTTTGGCACACCGACTCTGTGGTCAATGTGTTGCATGTGCTGTGCCCTGTGGAGGCAGTTGTGTGAGTGTCTGCTGTGGTAGCCACTGCCGTTTGGTAGAATTCTGATGAGAGCCTCCAGTATGTCTCTGTGTGTCTATGTGTATGATCTTACGTTGTGATAGTGCCATGTGAGACTGGATTTGTGATGTGTGTGGTTACCTTCACCTTCTCCCTGGTCTTGCTAGTCCTATGTTGAGAGAGCTCAGCCTCCACTTTGGCTATATAGTTGCATCTCTCACATGTATGTGTGTTTTATGGGAGAAGGAGAGGGTTGTCAGTGTACATGAGGCAAGTGTAACATTGCCTCAATATTCCCAGGTTCACCAGCTGAGCAGGAGAGGACACTAGCAACTGATCCCTAGACATGCTAGAAGGAATAGACAAAACAATGTTGGAATACAGGGAGATATCAAGCCCCCCAAACCACATCATAGTGCTTGACTGACAATACCTACACATACACCATTGTTTCATAGTGTCATAGTTTACTACTAGGCTATCTGCCCTCGTGCATGTGTAAGCCTAGCCATAGTGATGTGGCTATTGCCACCCCTTATAGTGGTAATAAGTGTACAGAATAGATTCCGAATATTGTGCCTCTGACTTAGTAGTGACACATTATGACCCCCTTACGTAATTGAATAACATGGCTGTGCCTCTGTCTAGTCTGTGCCTCTGTCTCATATGCAGTTGTCCAGATGTCTCCTGAAGAGAGTCAGTGAGGGACTCTGTCAAACATGAACTGGGATACTCTGCTAGAGTGTGAGATGCCTCTGAGTTATGACTCTGTCCCTCCAGCATGTCCTATACATGTATGTGCTGAGGTTCAAATCCTCAGCTCTCATGGCTCTGGTGGATTTGGATTGCTTGCAGTGGAGCATGTCCACCAAATCCTGATTGGACATGGTTCTGTATGTCAGGCATAGGTCACCTGTAAGTATGCGGTATGACACAGAATAAAGCTGGATTTCCTCTATTCTGGAAGCATATGACATGTGTTGAAGAACCCTGATCTTCATGGTAGGTACTTTTGGGGTCTCTCCAGCTGTTGCAAGTGCTGGGTGAGGTACATACCATATGGGGCTTTGTATTCAATCATGGGCCTGATAAGGGAGAAGGATAGTGGAACAATGACCTCCTATGATCTTGATGGAAAACCCTCCATGATAAGGTGGGCAAGATAGAAAGTCTTCCTAACCACTTTGGTAACAGGGGTGTCAAAAGAGATGTCACTATCTACATGTGTCCCCAGGTGTCTGATTTGTTTTCTGTGCTCAAGTGGGTTGCTGTGTATGTATTGATCTGTGGGTACTTTGTTCCTCCCAAAGGGGATGAATACACATCAGTTGCATTCAGTTTCAGGCCATGCGTCTGGCACCAGCTATCCGCCTTTGTGACGGCATTCTGTAGGATGTGTGTGCCAGGTGATGTATGCACTATGGTGCCTAGGTTGCAGTCATCTGCAAACTTTGTCAGCCACAACCCCCCTATGTTTGCTTTCACATCTGAAAAGTAAATACCAATTAAGAGGGGTCCCAGGACACATCCTTGTGGGACACCACCTGTGACTGGCTTCGAATCTGACAAGGCACCTGCAATGTTGACTTTATGGGTTCTGTTTCTTAGCCATTTTGCAACCTATCCTGTGACATATGCTGTTATATGTCAGCTGTTGAGCTTGGCTATGATGCCTGAGTGGGGTATTGTGTCACAGGCCTTAGCCAAGTGCAGGTAGGCTGTGTGGACTGTGTAGCCCTCATCGATGGCCCTACTGACAGTTTCATAGTAGTCAACTAGGTGCAAAAGGCAGGATCTGCCCTGTACAAAGCTGAACTGGGTGGGAACAAGGGTCCGTAGGTCAGCAATGTGTCTGTGTAAGAGCTCCATAATGACTCTTCCCATAGCTTTGCAGACAAGGCTGGTTAAGCTTGTGTGGTGGTAGTTGCCATGGTCTGTGAAGGCCTCTCCTTTGTGGAGTGGGACCACTGTTGCTGTATGCCAGTGTTCAGGTACATATCCTGTAGCAAGACTAAGGTTAAATAGCAGTTGTATATACGGGTCCAGCTCCTTCTGGAGTTCACATAGCATGCAACCGGGGATACCAGCAGGTCCCATTGATGCTGTGTACTTGTCTTTGCTGAGTGCGGCTCTCACATGGACATCCAAGATGACAGTGAGGTTACATACAGCAGTGATAACTATCTTCTTTTGGGGGTGAGGGAGGGGATAAATCACACTGAAGCTGTCCACCGGAATGTTGCCAATATCTGTCAGGTCACTGGAATATATGTTGTTGTGTACCGACTCTGAGCATATCTGAGGGTTCCCAACCAGGTGTCTGACATAACTGAAGAAAGCAGTGTGGTTACCTTCATTGTCTTTGGTGATTTATGTCCCCAAGTTGACCTTGCATGTCTTTATGAGATAATGTAGCTTTCTACTAGTGCTGATCACAGCTGTCTTCCCTTTTGGAGATGTAGCTCTGTCTTGCATTAGTAACCCTCATCTGTCATACAGTTTGTTTATGGCTGGGGTCCACCAGACAGGCCACTTCCCCTTTGTGGAGAGGGTCCTGTTTTATTTGTGATTGCATGGTCCATGCTTTCTGACATGTAGCTAAGGGGAGGTCATCGTGGTTCTGCAGTTATCTTTCATCAGCATTAGAAATGACCACAACAGCCCCTGTGGGTTTACCTCATGCAGACACATCCAGCACCTGTAAAGTCCACAACAGTACCTCACCAGGAGTATGAAAGAGCTGGAACACATGTAATGTGTCGCCTGATTAAACAGAGTGCAGCTCCACACACTGCCATGCTGTCCACCCAGATGCAAGCTGTGCCTGATGTAGAAAGCCATGTCCAAGCTGGAATCAATGCACATGCTGCACCTTGTACAATCTGAATGGCAGGTAGCTATGCACATGAGGGACCTGAACCCCAGCACTGACATACATAGGACAGGCTGTACTGCATTATCCATAACACAGAAGCCACCCCCACGCATGAGTACACTACCAGTACAGGTTGTATGTAGAGACACTTGTTGATTCCCCTCAACAGGAATCCTAATGAGTGGATGGGAGATGGGAGGTTTACCCTGGGTATCAATGTTATGTCACAGGTAGACAGAGGCACAGTATACTAAACAAGACATATGTCATGGCAAACTACACTTACAATGTGTTGACGGACAAACACACTGTCCGACTAGCATTAGAAATGGCGTGGGGCACACTGGTAGTGTTTGCCAATGTACACCCATGTTGTGGAATACACTACTGATGTTGGATGAGGCTGTTGTAAGTAGTTCACATCTGAACATAATGAAACATGGTCAGATAGGTTCATAAGTACATAGGTTTATACTAGGCTATCTTCCCTAAGGCAGGTATAAGCCTAGCACAGAGTTTGTTGGTGTACACCACCCCTTATACGGAAACAGTACTGTGCCCATTATTTTGTCATGCCTCTCTCCAGCAGTGACACAGTGACGATCCCCGGGTTAAACGTATGACTTTCCATCCACAGGTCAAGATACCTCTTGAACACAGCCAGCAAGGTGCTCTGCCTCACATGGACCGGGATTGTATTCCACAGCATATGGAGTCTCCGGTGATAACTCCATCCCTCAAACATGTCCAACGTACATCCCTGCTAAGGTGTAAGTCACTTGCACTAGTGGTTAAGGTGGATCTGCCGATTCTGAGGTGGAGCATGTCCATTAATCCCTGTTTGGACATGGCCTTGCATGTCAGGCACATGTCACCTCTAAGCAGACGGTATGTGAGAGAATAGAGTGGGAGTGTCTTCAATCTGGCAGCATATGACAGCTGTTGGGGTTCCTTGATCCTTTAGGTGGGGGACATTCAGGGTGTCTCCAATTGCTGCAGATGCTGGGTGAGATACATCTAGAATAGGGCATTCTACTTGATCACCGGTCTGATAAGTGAAGAGTACAGGGGAACAATGACCCACTAGATCTGGATGTGAATCCCATCCTGATCAGGTGGGCAATATAGAAGGTCTTTCTAGCCACTTTAGCAACGTGAGTGTCAGAAGAACGGCGACTGTCAACCTGGGTCCCCAGGTCCATGATAACCTCCTCTGTGCTTAGAGGATTGCCACCTATATGGTAGCTTGGGGTTACCTTGCCTTTCCTGAAGGGTATGTCTACACATGTTGTGCACTTTGACTTCAGGCCATGGCTCTGGCACCAGCTATCAGTTACTGTGAGTCCCTTCTGAAGGATATCCGTGTCTGATGCACTGTCCACTATGGTGCCCAGTGTGCAGTCATCTGCAAACATTGTCAGCCAAAGTCCTCCCATGTTGGCCTGTACTTCTGGGAAGTACATGACAAACAATAGGGGCCAAGGACTGAGCCCTGTGTGACACCACCTGTGACCAGCCTGGAGTCTAACATAGTGCCAGCAACTCTAACCCTGTGGGTCCCGTCCTTTAGCCAGTTTGCAACCCATCTTGTGACATATGGGTTTACATTTCAGTTGTTAGGGTTTTCCACAATACCTGAGTGGGGTATTGTGTTGAAAGTGTTTGCAAGGCCAAGGTAGGCTGTATGGACTGCCTTTCCCCAACAATGGCCTAAGTGACCGTTTTGAAGATGTCAACCCAGTACAAAACGCATGATCTGCCCTTGACCAAGCCAAAATGGGATGGGTACAATGTCTGCATGTCCCCTATATCTTTGTTTATGAGCTCAATTATGATCCTCTCCATAGCTTTGCAGACTAGACTTGTTAAGCTTATGGGGCAGTAATTACCATGGTCTGTAGAGGCACCGCCTTTGTGCAGATGTGCACAACTGGATCCTAACCAGGCTGATGTGCACACTATGGAAATGTAAAGCAGTGATAGGACTAAAGCCCAGGATACTGACCACCACGGTGAAAGTACTGAACCACTACACTACACAGTACTACAGTGTTAGGTCAGTATGAATGGATGTTGACAATTGTGTGCAAAGAATCCCATGCAAAACCTGCAGGCACAGTATACTCCCTTTTGTGTTCACACAAAAAGCATTTGGACAGTAACTACACAACATGGCACAGAACACACAACCATAAACTGGAGGTATTTGTTGAAGGTCACACTCATCCACAAATGTGATGGGCTGCAGAGTTCAACATATGGAAAGCCCACACTGGGCATGCTCACACACTTGAGACATCTTTCACACAACATGCCATGGGAAGGCTGAACTGGGCATGCTCACACACTTGGTCCAAATGTTACTCCTAGCAACTGTGAAAACACACCAGAGGATGCTCATTCCCCTTTCTAGACACTGATCATGTAAGCACCCTATAAGTATATCGGGAGAAAAGGAATCTCTCAATAATCCGAATAGTGCGCTCCGCTAATGCGTCCGTCTCAAGTGTCATAACATAGTTAGGTAGGAGTCTGAATCCAGCAAGTGTGTGTGAAGGGGTGTAAGTGTGTATGAAAGGAACATCCCTTTTGGCAACTAGGAAAACACACCACAGGATGCTCATTCCACTTTCTAAACTCTGATGATGTCAGCACCCTATAAGTATATCATGTGAAAAGAAATCTCCCAGTAATGCGAATAGCGTGCTGTGTTAATGCGTCCGTCTCTAGTGTCATAACATAGTTAGGTAGGGGTTTGAATCCAGCAAGTGAGAAGTGCGTGTAAAGGGGGGTAAGTAAGTGTGTATGAAAAGGACATCCCTTTTGGTAACACACCACAGGATGCTCATTCCACTTTCTAAACTCTGATGATGTCAGCACCCTATAAGTATATCAGGGGAAAGGAAATCTCCCAGTAATGCGAATAGCGCACTGTACTAATGCGTCCATCTTGAGTGCTATAACATAGTTAGGTAGGGGTTTGAATCCACCAAGTGGCAAGTGTGTGTAAAAGGGGGGTAAGTGAGTTTGTAAGTGTGTATGAAAAGGACACTCCTTTTGGTAACTGGGAAAACACACCACAGGATGCTCATTCCACTTTCTAAACTCTGATGATGTCAGCACCCTATAAGTATATCAGGGGAAAAGAAATCTCCCAGTAATGCAAATAGCACGCTGTGCTAATGTGTCTGTCTCTAGTGTCATAACATAGTTAGATAGGGGTTTAAATCCAGCCTGTGGCAAGTGTGTGTGAAGGGGTGTAAGTGTGTATGAAAAGGACATCCCTTTTGGTAACTGGGAAAACACACCACAGGATGCTCATTCCACTTTCTAAACTCTGATGATGTCAGCACCCTATAAGTATATCAGGGGAAAGAAAATCTCTCAGTAATGCAAATAGCGCGCTGTGCTAATGCATCCGTCTCTCGTGTCATAACATAATTAGGTAGGGGTTTGAATCCAGCAAGTGTGTGTGAAGAGGGGTAAGTGTGTATGAAAAGGACATCCCTTTTGGCAACTGGGAAAACACACCACAGGATGCTCATTCCACTTTCTAAACTCTGATGATGTCAGCACCCTATAAGTATATCAGGGGAAAGGAAATCTCCCAGTAATGCGAATAGCGCGCTGCGCTAATGCGTCTGTCTCTAGTGTCATAACATAGTTAGGTAGGGGTTTGGATCCAGCAAGTGTGTGCGCAGGGGGGGGTAAGTATGTATGACTGAAATTCCCCTTTTGGCAACTGGGAAAACACACTACAGGATGCACATACCCCTTTCTAAACGATATCACAATTATGTATGGCTTTTGAGTACAGACATGCCACGTGTGTTTTGCCCACACAGAATGCCCATGTGTGTGGGTTGTCCCTCACAATAATGCATGACATTGATGAAACCAGTTATGGCAATGCACACATGATGTATGTGTGTGTCAAATACACATATGTACCTGTGACCTTCAATAGTTACCATGTGCGATGCCTGACACATGTGAATACATGGTATTTGCACAGGGTAACATTATGACTGTGGTCTTCTGTGCAGGTGCTGCATGTGGGATGTGTATATACAGTGTGAGATGTAGATGCTATCAGCCTAGTAGTGAGGGATACACACCTGGTCTGGGGCATATAGTCTACATGTTGCTGATGTACAGGTGCTGCATGTTTTCACCTGTTGTGGGAGTGGTAAGACGTTACTCCACAGCAATGCAGTGACAGCATGCTAAGAACCATTCAGCCAGGGTGTCGTAGCTACACTAATTCATTAGCATTCAGTAATATGTCAGAATCCCTGGTGAGGGTCTGATGCCAACCAAGGTCAGGGGTCTACCAGCCTGTGTCACTTGCTCAGTGATCCCTTCCATGTTCCCTATCATGTATCCCAGTGAGGGACATCCCACATCAGCTGTGGTGGCATGGACAATGACTGAGTCATATGTGTCCATGCATCTGACTGACCTGTATGTTTGTGTTATGTGGTGGACCACAGTGCTCCATGAGCATATCACTATGACCTACACATTGTCCAGCCTGGTGAGCATGTTCTCACTGTACTGGACAATACGGGTACCTAACTCAACTGCGGCAGTAGTGTTGTATAGCTGTACAGACTGTGCCTGTTTGACACACAGGATTTGTGTGCTATGTGTTATGAGTGCTGTGTGCAGGCCTAATGTATGCCTGTGTGCCAGCTGCAGAGATGTCTGCCAGTCATGCAGGATGCTATCCTTAGGCTCCACAACTGACCTGGTGTGTTTCCATGCTTGTATTGCTGTCCGTGTAGGTCCACATCAGATTGGTATTGCTGTCACTGTAGTATTTCATGCCACCAGACAGGTTATGCCAGTACTGGGTTCAGAGTGCTTAGTCCACAGTTCAGCCATGTGTTTCCATCTCATACATGTGTTGTACATCCATGGGCAGGGGATAGGGTTGACTGTGTACATGTGGCAGCTGTGACAGTACTACATGACACACATATCCCACAACTGTACCATAGAGGTGACTGACAACTGACCATTGCACATGCTACCATAGTATTGAGATTGCATTGGTGATTAACAGCACTTAGGGCCAATGGTGAACAAGATACATAGGTCCATAGGTTCATACAGGGATGTCTTCCCAGGGCATGTATCCCCCTATGCAGAATGTGTGTGGCTTTCAACATGCATTGTAAATCTGTCTTGCTATGCCCTTTTCCAAGGTTAGTATACTGTGCCTCTGTTTCACAGTGACACATAAGTGATACCCAGGGTAACCCTACGATGTCACATCCAGTCATTAATATCACTCTTGAAGACAGTCACTGAGTCAGTCTGCCTAACCTCTATTGGGATAATATTCAAGAATGAAGGAAGCCTCCAGAGTTGTGAATGTGCCCCTCCAGCATGTCCTATGCAAATCACTCCTGAGGTTCAAGTCGTTCCAGCATGTATGCTGATGGGATCTGGATATTCTGAGGTGTAGCATGGCCATTAAGTGAGGGTTTGACATGGCTTTATATGTCACGCACAGATTGCCTATGAAGAGGCAGTATGCCACCAAGTAGGGTTTGCAGTCCCCTGCGACTTGCTCAGCCACAGTACTTCCATGTTGGCCTGTACCTATGGTAAATATATGATGAACATGACAGCTCCCAGGGCTGAGCCTTGTGGGACACCACTTGTACCAGGTTGGAGGCTGGCATGGCTCCAGCAAGTCTAGCCATGTGTGTTCTGCCCTTGAGCCAGTGTGCAATAACCATAGTGACATAGGGGTTAATATGTACATTGGTGAGCTTCCCTATAATGCACAAGTGGGGTATTGTATCAAAGGCTTATGCAAGGTCCAGGTAGGCTGTGTAGACCTCCTTCCCCTTGACAGTGGCCTTGGTGACTGTTACAAAGAAATCAAACAGGTTTGAGAGGCAGGATCTGCCATTAACAAAGCCAAACTGTGTATGGTGACATGTCTGTAGGTACACAATATCTAGATATGTGAGGTTCATGTTGATCCTTGCCATAGTTTTGCAGACAAAGCTAGCCAGACATATGGGGCGAATAGTGTCCAGGATCCGTGAAGG
Organism: Protopterus annectens; assembly: GCF_019279795.1. Taxonomy (NCBI): domain Eukaryota; kingdom Metazoa; phylum Chordata; order Ceratodontiformes; family Protopteridae; genus Protopterus; species Protopterus annectens. The sequence goes on along the minus strand of NC_056741.1, from coordinate 1,650,206,333 downwards.
CACCACCTGAATGTAGAGGGACCACTGTTGCTGTACGACACTCTCTGGCCACATATCGTGTAGTAAGTCCAGGACTGAACAGTGGTGTTATGTCTGGGTGTAGCTCTTCTTGTGGTTCATGTAGGACACAGCCTGGGACACTGTCTGGTCCCATTGATGTAGTGTTTATTGCTTTGGGAAGGGCATCTCTTACCTGAGCATCTGTGATGTCAGGGGGGGCGGCACTCTGCTGCAAGACATATTTGCCCTTTCGGTGTGGTGGGGGGGAGAAGGCAGCAGTGAACCTGTCCACTAGGATGATGGCAATGTCTGTGTGTTTTGTATTTGTGTGACATCTTGGATTACCTCTGAGCATATCTGGGTAGTACCACCCGGGTTCCTAACATAACTACAAACAGCCTTGTGATTATCCTCAGTGGCATGTGGAATCTTCTCTCAAAGATGGCCTTAGACAATTGTATGGGTGCCTGTAGTTGTCTTCCAATAACCATCTGTGGTGCCTTCACATTTTGGGAGGTTGTTGTAACATGTGGTGGCGTCATCCTTCTATTGTATAGTGTGTCTATGGCTGGTGTCCGGCAACCAGGACATCTGCCTTTGGAGAATTGGGTCATGCTTTCATATGTGATGTCATGATCCATGCATTCCTGAATGTGTCCATAGAATGCCTTTATACAGGTATCTGCAGTCTGGTCCATATTTCCAACAGGCCTGGGGCCTTTGAAGGTTTCCACATCATTTATGAGGGGTGTGAACTTGCTTGACATGAGCTGTTGACAGACGTGCCGCCCCCCAGACAGAGCAAGGTGAGGGTCACATTTAGCTACCTGTCAGGTGATAGAATGTGCCACATAACACAGGCACACAGGTCACTCCACAGCAGGTACAACTATGAGGCAGTCATTGTCCATGCTGGTGCAAACAACCTGAGACGTACCTCCCTGGACCACATGGAAAGAGACACAGAGGAGCTCTTACAGCACCCTCTCAAACTCAGGACTCCCACACAGCCTTCATCCTGACACAGGAGAGTATAGATTTCTCTGCAAACACCATCATACTGGGTGACATCAGATACCCAAACATAGACTGTGAACATTACACAAGCCACAATACCCAAGCTCTAGGGTTCACATAGATCAGACATTCTTCAGCTATGGAACAGGTAACCAACCTTCCCACAAGAGGGGCAGATATACTAGACCTGATCATCACAAACATGAGTACCAAATGCTCACCACTGGGAGTATATCCCTCATTGTTGCAATCAAACCATATACAAATCACACTGGAGTACTGGATCCACCACATATGCAAACCTCGAACACATCGATGTGTGTGTGGGAAATGCCCCTATTAGCAGCTGTGACAGTACAGTACAGGATGCAGATCCCCCTTTTGAAACACTGATGATGTCAGGACTCTATATTACCTGTATTAAAGTCCTCCAGTAATTTGCATAGTGCGCTCTGCTAATGCATCTTTCTCCCGTGTCATAACATAGGTAGGGGTTTGAATCCTGCAAAGGGAATGTATGTGTGTTAGTATGAGTGGGGTTTATGTGTGTGCACTATGCTGGGAGGGATAAGTGCCTTTTGCCAACTGGGAGAACACACTACAGGGTGCACATCCCTAATCCTACACGCAGATGATGTCAGCACCCTCTAAGTACAGCATTAGAAAGGATTTCCACAACTACTGCATATGGCACACTCTGCTAATGTGTCTGTTTCTACTGACATAACACAGTTAGGTATGGGTTTGAATCTTGCAAATAGAAAGTATGTGTTTTACTGTGGGTGGGGATAGTGTGTGTGCACAATGATGGGGGTGGGATGTGGCTTTTGCCACATGGGACTATGCACTGCAGTGTGCTCATTACCCTTAACAAGCGGTGATGTTGACAGCACCCTATACAAACAAAACTACAAAAGAGAAGGTGGTGGTACCAATAACACATGTAAGGTAACACTTTTTCAAGTAATGTCCACAAAACAAAGTAGGATGATCAAACAATTCTTTTATTCTATACAAACAACATGACAACAGACAACTGCCAGTACTCAGTATAGTGTTACATGCTACTGTAACACGCACATGTACCAGAATATACCTAGATAGTGTTTTGAAGCCTGTATGTGGCAAGTGTGTGGATGTGGGAAGTGTCTGTGTGTGCATTTCCATGGGAAACATGTTTGATGTGGCAATCAGGGCACCACAGTACCTGATGCACATTACATCTTTGAACTGATGAGGTTGCCTGCACCCTGTGAGTACAGGTAGAGAAGAGGAAGTGAGTAGTAAACAACATAGTGCACTTCTCAAATGTGTACCTGTCATGTATCGACAGCTACTCATGTAGGGTAATAAATTATGGGAATGGCAGGTGAACGTGTGCATGTGTGTGGGTAGCAAGGTGTGTATAAATGCATGTGTGACAGAACAGATACATATAGCTGAATCTACATAACAGCACATGATGCGCATTCCCATGGTCAATGTTAGCATGTGATGGTGTGCAGCTGGTACACTTTGGTAAGTAGTATGGGTGCAGATAACAATTGAGGACATTCATACAGTTACTGCAGCAGGACTGCTGGGATATAAACACAATCATACTGGAACGCTGAACAGTTACAAACATGTTACTACTTATACACATCTATGTAGTCACCCTGTGCATCAGCAACGTGTATACCTTTTCCTGCACCAATGTTGTAGTATGCAGGAGGTGGCACAGTGTCATCATATGCACAGGGTGTGGGTTAGGTATGCCCAAGCCAGCCACTGGTGACACCAATTGACATGTGTGTGTATGTGTGTTTGTGAGGGGCAACAGTACAGGGTGGACCAGTGTTGGTGCAGTGTGTGTGTGTATGTGTTTGCCCTAGGTGTTAGGTTTCTGCATGTGTGCAAGCACGCACACAGTCACACATAATGGCTGCCATGTACAGGGTTTTGTGGACAGCCACAGACTGCACCTGTCAGGTCATCCAGATCAGTGTCTGTGGGCACGGACACGGTACCTGTGCCTGGCAAGGGTGCTACGGGCCGTATCCAGTACTAATCCAGACTGGGTACTGTCATCAGAAGCAGGGGTGTGCTGACTGGACACAGTTCCCTGTTGGGACTGTCCAGAGCCACGTGCACATGGTCTCCTGGGGCGTCCTGATGACAGCACAGACCCAGCATTGCTGGGGCTGGTGCTGGCACTTGAGGTGCGTGAGTGGGCCTGTTGTCGTCCGCGGCCACTGCCAGCTGGTGCTGTTGCTGGCATACGGCCACGTTGACGTCGCAAACGCACACCATCGCCCTGGCCCATGGACATCTAGTTGTGGAGCAGCTGTTCTATGCCCCCACAACATCTGTCAACGACATCTGTGAGGTTACGGATAGCATTCGCAACGTCACGCATGCCGTCTGTCATGGCTGTGCGACATGCTCTCAGCTCCCTCAGACCCTGTCTGGTGTACCTTTCCATACGTGCCTGTGCCTGCATGACAGTTCTGAACATAGTGGAGGTTGACATACCTCCTTGGGCACATCAGCCAGAGGCAGTACGGCCATGGATGCCCCCACGAGAACCCATGGGCGACTGTCTGTGTGGTACTATTGGAGGACCCTGCTCATGGCTGCCTTGTGGGGATGCATGTACCACAGGTACCACATTACCCTGAGCTATGCCCACTGCAGACTGTCCATCATCTAGGGACAATGGTGACAAAGGATGTAACGGCAGGATGACTGTGCGCATTGACGGGGTTGACAGCTGTGTACTGTCAATTGGCTGACCAATGGTGGACCCAGACACACCTTCCTGCACCATTACAGACATTTCATCATCATCAGTACCTGGGGCACATGATTCAGGTTCCCTGCTGCAGGTCACCAGAGCAGCACCAGAACCTACGGGAGGAAAACAGGGAACACAGATTACAGTCCCAACACATATTTGACAGAGATGCACTTCAATACTAATGCACACATTCAGAAATGGACACATGCACTCATGGACACTAACACACATGCACACATGAGCACAGGCACACTTGCACACATGCACACCCCACAGTAAACACACACATCAGTACCGTGTTACACTACTCTTAATTTAGTACAACTGGTTATTACAGTTATTATTAACACACTCACCAGCATGTCTACTACAGCGTTACACTACTCTTACTAGTATTATAAATTGTTTTTCAGGTAATGTTACAAACACTCACCAGCATGTATGGCCTGCCTCGTTGCTAGATGGGAGGGACCTGGAAGTGTGAAGAGAGTAATGTCAGTGGGCACAAGTGTGCCATCTGTTTTGCACATGATACAGTACAGTAGTACACTAGTTCCCTTATACACATCAGCTGCTCATAATGTCTGTATCACACATGCACAATTACATATCATGATGACATATACATACCACATGCACACCTTATGCGTGCATGAAGTAACAGTGTACAGAACGGTCATATGTACATACCAGGAGTTAACTCTAATCTCACCCTTACCTCTCTTCAAACGACAACTCAAACTGTATTTCCAGAACCACTGGCTTTGTTCTTGTTGGACTCCAGGCTAATGTCCCTCTCCCCACCCTCTCTTTACCTTTAACCCCCTCATTGTGCATAGAAACTAGCTTCTACCCTGTTTCTTTCACCTTGATGTCCTTCTATGCTCTAACCTACTTCTCCCATCCCTCCCACCTCCTCTTGACTGTCTTCCTTCTTTTCCTCACTTCCCTTCTTGACCCCTGCCTCTTCCCTATTATTTTATCTTTCATACTCCTTCTACTTCTCTACCCTTCTGAGTCCTAAGTATTATCTATATGGCTCTTGCCTTATTGCATAACCATTATGCTTTAGGTAGAATTGCTTTGAAACCGACAGTACATTGTGTATAACTCTAAACTGTTTGAGTTCCTTAAATGTATGTTGATTTAATTAACAGGCTGGTGTATATTTCTATTCTGTTGGCTGTCTGTATTAACAACTTGTCTGTCTGCCTTTATTATGTTATGTGTGGAGCTTTTCTCCCCAGGCCTCTACTGAAAGTGGACATATATCCAGCTAGACTATCTTGGTCAACAAATGTAACAGTAATAACAATAAATAAATATGGCATCTTACCTGCATGCTCGGTGTCTTGCTGCTGTGTGGATCCAACCTCCATCATGATGCATGACTGTTGCTGTTGTTGTTCTGGGGCTGGATCCACAACACTTAGCAGTAGCCCCTCCTGTCTGGTGAGGGGGGGATGTGTGGCCACCCCCCCCCACCTGTGGCAACCTGTTGCCTGCGGATATCTGCAGCACGCTGGCGGACATTTCTAATCAAATCACTGCAGTAATGTCTCACCTGCTCATATGTCCTATTATGCATGCCAACATAATTTATCCTGCTAAGTAGGTTTTGCCACAGTGCAGACCTCTCCTGCTAATTCTGGGTGGTGCGTGAGAACAGGATGGCATAGTCACGCACCAGGCTCTGATGAATCACGTCATCTTCAGCAGCAGAATATGCTGGGTTCCTTTTTGGAGCCATGTTGATCTGGAAAGGTACACAAACAGGTTATCAGCATAGTATCTCAGCAATACATGGTACACATTCTATACAGGGAGTATTAAATTGTACTTATTACTGCTTGGTTGTAACTTGATTACAGTGTAGCTATCATTCTAAGTCATTTTGACTAAGCACTTGGCCTTCAGGCCAGTTGTTTTATATTAGGGAGGTTTGTGGCAAGCGCTGTGGTGGCAGGACACATATCTTTCATCAATTGAAGTTGGGAACTGCTGATTGAGGGCCCAGTGTACAAGTGTATTAGTTCTGGTATAGGCAGTTGGCCTTCAGGCCAGTTATTTAACATTAACAAGGTTTGTGGTCTGCACTCGTGTGTGACAATAGGCTGTACTCTGCCATTCATAGCTGGGGACATCTGGTTTCAGGTTTATAGTGCCTGCATATCTGAGCTGTAACTTACTGACATTGCTACACCTTGTTTGCTGTAGCAAACACTACATCCAGGCCTCCTGGATCTACCTTTGTTTATATGCTTGTTATTTGTTAGCTTGTTATTTCACTGGTATGCAACTTCCACATAATACACAGCTTCTCAACACGTCTGTGACTCACTACTGATATCTGCATTGCTTACTGTACGTACTTCCATGTTACACATGACAGCAAGTGACTGCTTGTCATTGTTGCATTTACTTAATTGTGACACATTGCACTTAGGTTACCTGGCACTTGCTCACTGACGCTTTTATATCAGTCAGCAGTTGTAGGTAATATCAGTACACCCTCACTCCCCACTGGACCTTGTTTTCAATTATTATGGAATTCACAATAGTATTCTAGCATGTCCAGAGGTCAGTTGTCAGTTCCCTCCCCAGTCCAGCTGGTGAGTGTGGTACTCCAGAGACAATGTTAGAACAGCTGCATGTACAGAGACAACCCCCTCCTCCTAACAACAAATTCAAACTCATGTGAGTGATGCAACCATATACCAAACTGGAGGCTAGGCTCTGTCTACTCAATACCGCCATAACCAGTCAGGTGGCGAGGGAAACCACACTCACTACACTTCCAGTCTCACATAGACCTACCACAACAGCAGAACTAACACATGATCACACATGAACATACTTGTAGGCTCGGACTACAGGTCTGCCTACACAGCAGAGACCTCCTAAGTAGACACTCAGGCAACCACTACCACGGAAACGTACACGTGCAACACATATCACACAAAGCCAATGTGCTGAACACTCACAGCCATTAACAGTACACAACACACCTCATACACCTGTACTAGGTGCCTCTATCATCAGGCACACTAACATCACATTCACCAGGCTTAGCGAGGTGAGGGTAACAGTGTGCAGCCTGTCGGGCACTATGACCTGCCACATAACACAAACACTCAGGTAACCCCAAGGCAAGTACAGGTATGACTCAGTCAATGTCCATGCTGGTGTGAATGACCTGACACATACCTCCCTGGACTACATGACATGAGACAGTACAGAGCTCTCTGAGCACGTAGCCCAAGACAGTTTGACCCTGACCTTGAGTAGCACCCTACCCTCACCAAGAACAATGCCACAATATCAAGGCACGATGATCCCTTCCATCAATTGACTGACATACTGGTGTCATTCACAGGTGTGCCAATGCCTGCCATCTTGGGGTGGTATGCTTTGCTAGGGCCAGCTTGCACCTGTCACCCCTGTCCTATTGGAATTTGGCGGAGCCTCTTGCTACACCCATAGTGCCTGTATTGGGCAAGGCTCATAAGGCAAACCCACATCCATTTGTATCACAAAGGATGGGGAAGTAAGAGTGATGCTACTCAACACCGGAAGTCTAGACCTCAGGATGCACGCACTCAAAACCCTACTTAGCATTCTGGACATCGATATCTGTGCAGTAACATGAACCTGTTTCAGGTTTCACAGGAGCACACCAGTACTACCAAGTTATAGCTGTTACCATTCTTGTCGGCCCCGACCACTTGAACAAGGGAGGGGGAGTATCAGTATTCAATGCAGATTCCCACGCCTCCACATTGGTGGCAATGTACAACATAGGTGTTAGGCCATTGAGTACAGAAGACGTAGTTGGGGACCTGGGGAAGAAACATGGTAGCGGTCTGTCATTTGTCTACCACATGGCCAACGTGGATTGAAAGACATGTTATATAGCCCAGCTAATCATGAGGGATTCACATGTATGGCAGGGGAGGTCATTGTGCCTCTTTACTCATCCATCATCAGGCGTATAATTGCATACAATGCACCTTTTGGGATGTACCTACCCAGACACCTACAGCAACTGGTACAGGACAACAGTACCTCATCAAGGGGATGCAATGGCTCACACAGATGTCATATGCTGCCCAGGTAAAGTAAATCCAGCTGGACTCAGTGGCATACTGCCTGTTCAGAGGCAATCTGTGCGTGCCATATACAGCCATGTCCTACCCAGCAGTAATGAACATGCTGCACCTCAGGCAATCAGAGTCTCATACAGCCACATGCTCAGGAGAGCTGGACCTCAGCACTGACATACATGGACATGCTGGAGGGCATATTCCTAACCGAGAGGCTCCCTTCACTCTGTAATGAGCTCACACTACAGGTTAGGCAGAGTCCCTCATTGACTCTCTTCCATAGGAATCTGGATGAGTGGATGGAGATCATAGTTGTACCCCAGGTATCACTTCTATGTCACTGTTAGACAGAGGCACAGTATACTAACGTCGGACAAGGGCATAGCAGCATAACTTGTAATTGGGTGGTGAAAGACAAACACATTCTACTAGGCTTACCAATGCCCTAGGGCAAATAGCCTAGTATGAACCTATGAACATGTGTGTACTGCTATAGTACTTCTGCCATATGTTGCATGTGTGTGTGTTGTGGGGGATGCACAGGTAATGGCTGGATATTTCTGCACAGGCGACACGTCTGACACATTCTGGGTGTTCATCCCTACATACTGGATGTGTGTTGCCATCCAACCCTGTGATGTGGACACACATTACTCAGCCTGGATATACATATCCGATCAACACCACAAGCACAGTACACTACCTTGCTATGTATGCATGTAATTACACAGTTATTCACTAGTTATGACAGTGATGCTATCCATGCAGCCCATTGGGCCAGTGGAAGCCACAACACACACCACCAGCACCTTTGCATATGCTTACCACAGACATCCCACATACTGTATGTACTGTGCACACACATATCTAACCCAGAACAACTGCACACCACTTATTAATCCTGTCCAGTGGACTACAGATACAGGCATATTGTATAACAATAGTAGGAGGCTACTGCAGCACAGGGCAGATTCACATGACGGCAAGGCATCTGTGGTCAGCAGTGTTAAGATGCTTCACATTCACCAAATGCACATATATTGGCAACATTGTTGCAGACAGTTTAGGTGCAGGTACCCCCCCCATTCTCCTACACATGTGGTATTAGTTATCCCAGATGACTGTAACCTTCCTATCCTCTCACATGTCCAGGTGAGAGCCACCCTCATCATTGCAGAACACATAGCATCACTGTTACGAAATGGTATCCCTGGATGTGTGCTACATTCACCCCTGGAGGACATAGCACCACATGACAGACTGATATTAATCCCTGGCCATACTACGGGATATGTACCTGAACAGCGCCATACATACACAGTGGTCCCACACCAATGAGGAGTAACCTCTACTGACCCTGGTAACTACTGCATCATATGCACAACTGGCCTTGTGTTCTCAGCTATAGAAGTTTTAAGTATGGGCAACATGTACAGCAATATTACATATGTATATATTTCAGGACTATGTACACACAACCTATCTCATGGACATACCTATAGATAGTGAACTATGATACATTTGGAGGTGTCACAGTAAACACAGTATTAACCTGCTACTTTGCATTACCTTTGTTTGTGGCAGCTGTTGCTGTATCAGTGATGCTGCTTGCTGCTTGCAGTTTTCTGCTGCTGCTGCTGCTGGTTTTGCTGCTGTCAGTCTGTTTATTGTCGTATTTTGGTTTCTCTCTCTTTCTCAGGTTTGTGCAATGATTGTATTGCATATGTGGAGTGTGGGTACTGAATGCTTTTGTAGGTATCTGCATAGGCCCATGTGATGGCCTCTGCACCAATTGTAAGGCAGCATTGGCTAATTGCATACAGCCAGTTGTGTACTGATTGCATGTCTCACTGTGATTTCAGGACAGTGCTATAAAAAGGTATGTGAGATAGGCGTTGCCCTTTCAGATTGTAAGGGCGTGGACCATGCTGGTATGCTGTTGGAAAATGTTCTGTGAGTGTGAAGGTTAGTACATCTCTCATGCTTCATGCTGTGTTGTGAATTCAGGTTGCTGCATTTCTCCCACAAGTTCCCTGTAGTGAGTGTGTATGCATACTGACACCCACAACTATATTTATTATGTATTGCTATATATACATATGTGTACATATACATACTGTCATATATGTACATTAGCTGACAATATTGGGTACAAGCTAACAATTTTCAGGGCTGTTTCTGTTAACACACACTAGTATGGGAATCCAGTAATTGGGACAGTGAAGGTCTGTCTGACATGTTTAGGGTAGTACACATACTATATTGCCTTTATCTTCATTCATACTATTACATGTTCCACTTATTTAGCACTATATTCCTGTATGAGAGTCATGTCTTGCTGGTAGGTCGTACAGACTAGTGTTACAATGGTCTTGTGGTAGGGCCTACTAGTATGCTTGTATTTTGCTTTCAAATTGAGTACAGGGTCTATCAATCAAAGTGCTGGAGGCACCTTCCAGCAGTTAAGGGGTTAGTAGGTCTCACAGGAGTCAGGCTGTGTTTCAGATTCTGGATGCTGCATTTATCTTCACTGTCTCCTGTAGTGAGTGTGTATGGATTCTGACACCTATGACTATATTTCATATGTATTACTATATATTTATATATATGTAAGTGTACATTTACATACCTTCTTATGTGTACATTACCTTACATTATTATGTACAAGCGAACAATTAGTAGGGCTGTTTCTGTTAACACTGAACTAGTGTGGGAATCCAGTACTTTGGCCATTAAAACTCTACCTGAAATGCATTGGGTAGTACACCTCCTATATTGCCTTTATATTGATTCCTACTATTACATGTTATATTTATTTTAGCACGATGATCTCATGTGGTAGTCATGGCTTAGTGATAGGTCATACAGGCAAATGTTACCAAGGTCCTGGGTTTGAGACTGGCAGTGGGAATTTATTTTTCTTTCCAAACCTTCCAGATGAGTACAGGACCTGTCAATCAAAGTGCTAAAGCCACCTTTAAGCAGTTAAAAGGGTTAGTGGGTCTCAGAGGGGTCAGGCTGTGTTGCAGATTCTGGCTGCTGCGTTTATCTTCACTGTCTCCTGTAGTGAGTGTGTATGGATACTGACACCTACAACTATATTTCTATGTATTACTATATATTTATATATATGTATGTGTACATTCACATATCTTCTTATGTGTACATTACCTTACATTATTATGTACAAGCGAACAATTAGTAGGGCTGTTTCTGTTAACACTGAACTAGTGTGGGAATCCAGTAATTCGGACATTAAAACTCTACCTGAGATGTATTGGGTAGTACACCTCCTATATTGCCTTTATATTGATTCCTACCATTACATGTTATATTTATTTTAGCACGATGCTCTTGTATGGCAGTCATGACTTAGTGGTAGGTCATACAGACAAATGTTATTAAGGTCCTGGGTTCGAGACTGGCAGTGGGAATTTATTTTGCTTTCCAGACTTTCAAAATGAGTACAGGACCTGTCAATCAAAGTGCCATAAAGGCACTTTTAAGCATTTAAAACCAGGTCTGCGCTCGTTTGCGCGGAGCTCACGCATGCACACTGACGGTGAGCTCCGCTAACAAGCCAAGACACCAGCTATTTTCTTTGAAACAAAAGAAAAAGGGGTGACAGGAAAGTGGTGAAAAAGGGGTCACAAATAGGGTAAGACAGTAGGGAAACAAGCGTGGGATTTGCAGGAGGGATGTAGGTAAGGCCCATAGATGCCCATGTCTTTAGCAGCAACAGCTGTGCATTTCCATGTATTTTGGTGAGACATTTGAAACCTTCCACCCCTGAGAGAGGTGTCAGGACAACATTAATGTTTGTTGTAGAGCCAATTGTAATTAACAGTTTCAATGTCAAGCGGACATGTGTGCGACATGGACAGCTATGTATGGGGCGTAATTTTTGTGGGTACAGAGTGCCCTTTTTTTTTTTCAGGGAGAGTGGTATGTCAGGTGAAGGAAGTCAGTATAGCTGGGGAGGTAGGTTGGGTAGGTCAACAGACAAGACAGACAAGACGCATACAGGGCGTGTGTATGACACACGTGGGGGTTACACAATTGACGGGACGGAGGTTGGGATATCCAAGACGCATGAGCCCACAGATGGCAACAGTGGAACTGATTCCCCACCCATAGGCAGTTGCCACTGTTCCTTCACAGCCCAGGATGGGGCTGTGCTGCGGGCTGTGTAGGCGGGGCAATGGCCGGGGCCGTTAGCTGTGCCACACGAGCCTCGAGCTGGCGAGGGGCCCAAGAACGGAGTCTTGGATCTCCCTTCGCACCACAGACCGGACACCTTGGATGGTGAGTGGGCGAACTCCTCCGCCACGCTTGCAGAGGGGACGGGCCCCATCCCCTGCAGTGCTTCCACCCGAAGGTGGCACAGGGCCACGGAGGAGGGTCCGGCCTGGGCACTAGTGCCAGGTGCAGTCGCCAGCTGAGGTGGGAGAGGTGGGTCCGCTGGGACCTGCCTTCCCAAGCGTTCTAGGTTTGTGAGTAGTTATGTTAGTTTGGGTTAGTGGCATATTATTCCATTCAGATTAGTTGTAACAGCATGCATTGGTATTCCCATTAAACAAACACCCAGATATTAACACCATTGAACAAGGGGCATATCAATATGACATGCATTATTTGAACGGAAATACACAATCAAACAACATGCAGGGTTGATTAATGGCAACAGGCCATCAGATTTGCAGGTATGAACAGGGCACATGCACGAACAGACATGCATATATTTTTGAAACGGACAAATGTCCATGGTTAATGAAATGTTCACATACCAATATTTATTGGGTGTTGTTATATGGAATTATAGGGTTGGGTGGAGATAGAAAGTGATGACACATTCATAAGTTACACATTGATATACATTTGTAATAGGTACACAATTAAGTTGAGGCTGATGTTTCAAAATGATTTTTATTTGACTGTCATGCTACACCTGTTACAAATACATCACTATCCTTATTTTTAATTTGATCAGATACATCATCCTGCTACACTTTGATGACAGGACAGGGGACAACTATGGCTGTTTAGTCTGTCAGATAATCATTCATTCTATCTGCAAATTGTTTACTGGTATCACCATATACAGATTTTGGCCTTGACATTCCAGATTCAGACACACGGAAATCAGTTTGGGATGTTAATTTGTACTTCCCACACGCATTTAGTTCTGTGGAAACACACTGGGGCTAATATATTCAGGGGTTATTACTACTTTATTTATTCATACATGACCCTTTCTGTCACTCTCACACATCCTGCAACTTCACAGTTCAGGTTGGTACTTCTAGGCTTTGTTCACATATTAGACCTGTGTTGATTCAAACACTTTCCAACAGCCTCACTTCTGTCATGATTCAGCATTTCAACAGGGGATAAATCACACATGTGACTACCTCAGATTCTGAAGCTGTACGCTGGAGACTACTGCAGGTTATACTACATTTAATTAATGGTGGGACATCTGTATTACAGCACTATTTATTTCTATAAATTATTTTTCCAGTCACACTTGCATACTGATGAACTTGTTGCAGCCATACCTGCAAACTTTCAATTCTTGCTTGCACATTAGATTACTTTTAATCAATACACTGCAGTGTTCTGATACATGCTACACTATAATATTTATTTACAAGTACTAGATGGGGTTACTAACCTGCATGGTGGCGTAGCCGCGCCAGTCTATGGTCATGCGTCTCACGGTTCGCAGAGCGGACACCTGCAGCTGTAATACAAAGCAAGTAATATTGGACTACACATCTCCATGGTATCAGCTAGTTGAAATCCTTACATACATGAGTAAAATGTAACTTACTCAGTAGTGGGGCGTTGGGCATATCTCGGGCCTCCTGGATCCATTGGGTCAACTGGTCTTGCTTACGCCTCTTCAGGTCCGCATGGTGGTGACGGACCTGCTCACCAGTGCGTGGAATGCCAGTAGCACTGGTCAGATCACGAGCCAACTGGTCCCATGCCTCCGCCCTGTACGCTCCCCATGAGACCTGGCCCTGCATGAGTTGGGCTTCGTGATGATGGACAAGGAGCCAGACCATGTATCTGGACTCCTCAACACCCCAACGCTGTGCTCGAAAGCAACGTCCCTCACCTACTCCACTCATTCTGACTGCAGGTCTGTTCTACAATCGGTTATGGTTTGTATTCCCACCTATGGGGCTTATATATGCTGCTTTTCCCGCACATTTCTCTGATTGGCCGTTTTGGAATTGTATCTACTTCACTGAAAATGCTTTATCATGCTCCATTCTGTATTTTATCCCATATATATGCTATTCCTGCATTTCTAGGTATTGCTGTCATGGCTTAGTGGTTTAGTATCTTGACTCTAGTGCATGGTATCCTGGGTTCGAATCTAACCACTGATTTTTAATTTTCCTGACAGAAATTAGTTGAGGACCTGTCAATCAAACATGCCATAAGCACTTTTAAGCACTTAAAAGAAGGTCTGCGCTCGTTTGCGCGGAGCTAACGCATGCGCACTGACAGTTAGCTTGTGGGAGCGGCGCACAAACGGTGTGCGCTGGGATAAACCTTAATTGGCTAGTGACACACATGTTAAGCTAAGCACAGCTAGTTGCAAACAGTTTCAGCCTGTTAAACCGGTGCTTAGCAACGGGCATACCGATTGCAGCTTTTTAAACACTATGCAGCTACAGGCACTGTGTCTCACAGCAGCTTAGCTATCGGTACATTTCTAATTATTTTTATTATTGTGTTACTTCAATATGTATGCTCCATTTCATTCCATTTTACAAAAGGGTATACTTTTACATTTGGACAATACTGTCAGGGGCTTTTTTAGTGCTTATTTACAAAAAAAAAAAAAAAGTTGGTGTGTGGGCTCGAACCCTGCCTACTCTTAAGCCGGCAACTCTACCACTAAGCTATTTCTTCTTGGCTTACTTTGCATATGTAGTTCTCATATCCTTTTCCACTGATTGCTAACTGCAGATGCGCTAGTAGCACACCCGCGCACACGAGCACACACAGTAGCACACATTTACGGGGGTTAAAAAAAATAAAAAAGGTTTTT